>NC_057795.1:33700965-33735965 GCF_018294505.1 Triticum aestivum | reverse complement strand
TGGAATCCGTTTGATATTCCTTTTCTGCGGAACACTGAAATAGGCAAAAAAAACAGCAATATGGGCTGGGCTTCCGGTATAGGTTAGTCCCAAAAATAATATAAAAGTGTATAATAGAGCACATTAAACATCCAAACAGATAATATAATAGCATGAATACTTCATAAATTATAGATGCGTTGGAGACGTATCAGCATCCCCAAGCTTAATTCCTGCATCCTCGAGTAGGTAAATGATAAAAGAAAGAATTTATGAAGTGTGAATGCTAGTAGGTGTACAAGTTTAATCAATAACAGTAGCTCACCTCATAAAACTTTTCATGATCAAGTAACAAACTATTCACATGTTAAAGTATAGATCATAAACTTTCTTGAAAACTAGCAAACCACATTCTCAGTCATCAAACAATTGCAATTCATCTTATTTTCAAGAAGGGTCTATGTTAGAGCTTGATTTATCAAACTCCACATACTCAACTATCATTTAATCTTTCACAATTGCTAACACTCCTGGGATATTTATGGGTTCAAAGATTTAATGGGACACAGAGAAAGATATGGGTTTATAGTTTTGCCTCCCAACTTTTTACATCAAAAGTAATGTCAACAATTATAATTTATGAAGGCCTACATCCAAGTGGATATATATATCCAGATCACCTTAACACAAAGTGCTTGCCAAAGGAAATAATGTAAAAAGGAAAGGTGGTGATCACCATGACTCTTGCATAAGGGTAGAAGGTAATAGTAAAAGATAAGCCCTTCGCAGAGGGAAGCAGAGATTTTCATGCGCTTTTATGGTTGGATGCACAAAATCTTAATGCAAAAAAGCGTCACTTTATATTGCCTCTTGTGATACAGACCTTTATTATGCAGTCCGTCGCTTTTATTTCTTCCCCGTCACAAGTTCGTATAAAGCTTATTTTCTTCGCACTAATAGATCATACATATTTACAGAGGAATTTTTATTGCATGCACCGATGACAACTTACTTGAAGGATCTTATTCAATCCTTAGGTAGGTATGGTGGAACCTCATGGCAAAACTGGTTTGAGGGATGTTTGGAAGCATAGTATTTCTACTTGGTGCATATAATTTGGCTAGCATGAGAGGGAAAGGCAATCTCAACATGTTGGATGATCCAAGACAATATAACGTTTCAGATATAAGAAAACATAACCTATTAAGTTGTCTTCCTTGTCCAACATCAACTTTTTAGCATGTCATATTTTAATGAGTGCTCACAATTACAAAAGATGTCCAAGATAGTATATTTATATGTGAAATCTCTCTTCCTTTAATATTGTTTCATGAATTGTTCAAGTGACCAATACAATGTTTGCTAACCTTCAATAAATTTACCACCTCTACTTATTATAGGTGAAGTCATTACTCCCCATGGGATAAGCATATGAAACATATATAATTTCAGATTTATGATATTCAGATCATTCAACCATTTACTCATAGGATATAAGTGAAGCACACGAGTAAATGATAAACTACTTCCAAAAAGATATAAGTGAAGATCAATCAGTATTAAATAATTATGAAGCTATGTGAAGACTCTCTCTCATTTAAGAATTTCAGATATTTTGATATTATTCAAACAGCGAGCAATACAAAATAAAACGACATTTCAAGGATAGCACTCATCATGTGAAGAAGCAGAAACTTAGGCTCAACCGATACTAACCGGTAATTGTTAGAAGAAAGGTGGGATGCCTACTAGGGCATCCCCAAGCTTAGGTGCTTGAGACTTCTTAGAATATTATCTTGGGGTGCCTTGGGCATCCCCAAGCTTGAGATTTTGTGTCTCCTTAATTCCTCTCATATCACGGTTTTCCTAAATCTCAAAAACTTCATCCACACAAAACTCAACAAGAACTCGTGAGATAACTTAGTATAAACCAATGCAAAGACCTTATCATTTTCTACTGTAACAAGTTACTAAAATTACTATTCAACATTTTATACTAAATGTCTCTGCATATTTAATACTCCTATCCTCAAATAGATACATTAAACAAGCAAACGTACGCAAACAATGCAAACATAACAGCAATCTGCCAAAACAGTATAGTCTGTAAAGAATGCAAGATTCATCATACTTCCCTAACTCAAACAATTATGATAAAAACATTACACCGTAGAAGATTTATCAGAGCTCAATATGCAAAAAGTTTCTATATTATATCATTCTCTTAATTTTCTAGGGAATTTTTGCAACAGCGGTAAACTTTCTGTTTTAAAACAGCAACATGTATACTTGCAAAATAAGCATGGTAAAGGCTATCCTTGACATTTTTATTAAAAATATAGATGCAAAACATTATTATAAATAACATCAAGCAAATACTAACAAAAGAAAATGACGCTCCAAGCAAAACACATATCATGTGGTGAATAAAAATATAGCTCCAAGTAAAATTACCGATGAACGAAGACGAAGGAGGGGATGCCTTCCGGGGCATCCCCAAGCTTGGGCTCTTGGTTGTCCTTGAATATTACCTTGGGGTGACTTGGGAATACCCAAGCTTAGGCTCTTTCCACTCCTTATTTCATAGTCCATCGAATCTTTACCCAAAACATGAAAAATTCACAACACAAAACTCAACAGAAAACTCGTAAGCTTTGTTAGTATAAGAAAATAAAACCACCACTTTTGGTACTGTCGTGAACTCATTCTAAATTCATATTGGTGTAATATCTACTATACAACTTATCTCTGGTTCATACCCTCCGATACTACTCATAGATTCATCAAAATAAGCAAGCAACACACAGAAACATAATCTATGAAAAACAAAACAGTCTGTAGTAATCTGTATCATTCAAATACTTATGTGACTCCAAAAATTCAGAAATAAATTGGTGGACCTGAGGAATTTGTCTATTAATCATATGCGAAAAGAATCAACCTAAAATCGCTCTTCAGTAAAAAAATGGCAGCTAATCTCGTGAGCGCTAAAGTTTCTGTTTTTTACAGCAAGATCGCATAGACTTCACACAAGTCTTCCCAAAGGTTCTACTTGGCACAAACACTAATTAAAACATAAAACTACATCTAACCATAGGCTAGATTAATTATTTATTACTAAACAGGAACAAAAATCAAAGAACAAAAGTAAAATTGGGTTGCCTTCCAACAAGGGCTAACGTTTAATGCCCCTAGCTAGGCATGATGATTTCAATGATGCTCACATAAAAGATAAGAATTGAAACATAAAGAGAGCATCATGAAGAATATGACTAGGACATTTAAGTCTAACCCACTTCCTATGCATAGGGATTTTGTGAGCAAAAAACTTATGGGGACAACGGGAATTTAGAGACTTTTGCTGCTACCACTAGTACACCATATGCACTTTGCCTCCTACTAACACCGGCTCATGTCATCAGTTCGTCGATGATCGAGCTTAACTCTTCACATTCCAAATGTGACAACCTGACAGGACACTAGTAGCTAGATTCAGGTGATATTTCCTTCCACGGCCACGAGGTGTCCTGCGGGTTGATTTCCACAAATGGCAGGGGGGCGCTGACCGTCTGGTCCAGTTGGCTCCAGTTGGCGGATTCTGATTGGTCCACGACTAAATGTGCACATCTGATGCAAGTTGTAGGACCAAATAGTCACTTGCAAGTTGTAGAATCATTACATTGAGGACAAGTTGTAGGACCTGCGGGGTATTACCTCTATTATTAATAGAGCAAAATCCAGCAGCAGAAGACCATCAACCCAGAAAAAGCGGAAAACAAACGCTGAGGCCATATACCTCGCGACAGTAACTCTACCACATAACCACTAAACCTATGATACAAGTCACAACATAAACGAAAATTACACAACTCCTAACCTACGCCTTCAAGAAGGAATCGTCGCACGTGCGCCGATGATAGCGAGTCCACCACAATGTTGAACATCGGATTCTCATCCCCAAAACAAAGCTTCAATCCACCACCTTCAGCAAGGACACGACGCAGGCGTGCGATGACATAGCTTGATTAGAGATCTTGTGTTTCCACTAGAGTGCATAAGCTCGTCGTTGAAGCTGTCTGTACCATCCGCCTTTATCCGCCTACCGACACCTCGATAGCTGGATACCTCTGGAGGAGACAATGAAAGACAAAGACGTCTCATACCGCCAGCCTCCCGCTATTGTCGCACCACCTTCAATCGAATAACAACATGCTAAACTTGACAACTCCGCTAGAGCCGCCGTGCATCACCTTCCGGTAGCAGGCATGATTTGACGTCTCTGTATAAGACGTCGTGTGTAGCATCCGTCAAGCACATCCACCGGTGGCTTCACCTGCCGACGTCAGGCACCGCCTGACAACTCCGAGAGAGGCTCATGTGTCACCTGTCGAGCCACATCGAACCTAGTCTGTTGATGAAAGGGACGTCCCATACCACCAACAGCCTCAGAAGGCCGTCACCATCTCGAGATCCGGACTCCGAGTCACCCACACGACCCCCGAGTCCACCGCCGTCGATGAAGAGGGGCCGCCGCCCCGATTGCAGAAGCTACAGGGAGCACCCACCATCGCGCCAGCCGCTGTCGTCGCCCATACAATGGCAACCGCCGCCATGATCCCGCAATAAGCGTCGTGAACACAGGAGGAGGCTCTGGCCGCCACGCGCATCCTGCGAAGAGCCCGAACACGGGACCCCAAGATCCGCTGCCACCGGTGTCGCCACAAGGACCAATCTCCTGGCCTGTCGTCCTCGGCGAAAGGGATGCCGCTACCACCATGGCCGGATCCGGGCCAGCCGTCGTCGTCGCCACTGCCATGACCGGCCGGGCTGGACGTCGCCACCGCCACCGGCCCCACCCAACCCTACCTCCATCCTCAGGACACGCCCAGCCGATCTCCATGGTAGACGCATCCGAACTCCACCCGCGCCACCAAGCACCGCCGCCTGAAGCCGCTGCGCCGCCGTGGATCGAGGGAGAGGTCGCCTGCACAGATCTAGCCCCTTCGCCACAGATCTGGGAGAAGGAGGAACAACCCTCCGCCACCGCTGGCCAACGCACGGGCTTAGCTCGGTGCCAACCCAAGCCGGCGACGGAGGGGGAGGAGGGAGGTCGAAGGGGTCGCTGGCGGCTGGGCAGTCGCCTCTCGTGTCGGGCGCGAGGGGAACGACACGAGACGGTCGTGGCCTAATCCCCTTCGTGCAAGCCACTGTTGGATCACAATCAAGCGGTATACCCTCCGTGCTTGGCATTGCTGGGTCTCAACCATGCGATATAATACCAGCAGTCTGCCACTACTAGGTAATGATGTGCAGTTTAATGATCACATCATTTGCTCTCTAGACAAAATTGATGAGTGGATATACGTGGGAAATTAACACCGAAATTCACAATCTTCTTGAGCATGCCGGCCGCCAAGAACAGACGAAAATAGTGAACTCGTTTGCCCTACTCATCCGATGCGTTCAGAAATTATATTCGCGATCCAATTAAATTCAGTTAGAGTGAGGTGTGAGCGTCTATACGTGGAAGCTACAAGAACTCAACTCCCACGAATGCCCACGCGATAGAAAAGGTGTGGTAGCACCCGGGACTGCAGGCACCCCATTATCACTCCCGTTCAGTCACGCCAAGATTCATGCTGAGGTCTGACCATTTGCAGCATGAGCCAACTTTGTCAGAACATTTGCCTTCTCTAATAGCGTCTTCACATGTAGGCTTGTAGTACTAGGATATAGGACTGAGTAGTAGGTGTCTATTTTTTTATTTTTTTATTTTGCGAATAATACGGAAATTTTATTCCAAAGTCACAGGGTTACAGTCGACAGGCAATAAGTCGTCACAACATGAAGGACATCTGCTCATCAATACTGCAGTACAAGACTCGGTATGGCTATAATTTGCCATACAATCTGCTACCCTATTTTGAGTCCTGCTAATTTTTTGTGGAACAAACTCCCTCTCATCCATACAAAATTTAATCTCTGCTACTAGATAACCATAGGCCGATCGGGACATACTATCACCAGAGAGTATCGAAAGTGCATTAGAGGAATCAGATTGCACATTAACTGGTAGATCAGTATGTTGTAAAGCAAGGGACATCCCTTGCATTATTGCATGTATCTCCGCCTCGAGCGCTTCATTGCAATTAAATATAACACGGTAAGCAGCAAAGATAGTAGAGCCATCATCACGACGTAAGATCATACCAGCACCTGCCTTGCCATCATGAGCTGAGAAAGATCCATCAACAGACAGCGCAACCCAATTAGCTGGAGGTGGTGGCCAAGGAACAGGAGCCGCGGCCTGCTGAATACTAATAGGAATAACCTCCTCATGTGCCAATATCTTCCCTTTTACAATTTCTTCCATTCTATAATTCGTGGCTAGATCCAGGGACTTATAATAGCTATCCATAAATTCCATTGTAACATAAACCGGTGGCACTTCCTTGCCATGCACAACATCATTGCGAAGTTGCCAAATTCTCCATATAAGTAGAATGACCATATTACGTACCTTATTATCACATGCAGCAAGCACATGCAATAGCCACTCTTTACCATTATCTAGTAACACTTTATCAGTTGGCAATGGCCATAACTCTCGCATCCTCTGCCACACAAGTCGTGCTTGAGGGCATGAAACTAGGGCATGGTAAGAACCTTCCCTCTCCCAGCCGCACACCCTCAGTAGTACCAATATGTCGGTATAACTTGTTTTGATCAGTGGCAAGAGCACCTGACGCGGCCTTCCAAGCTGTAATACACATTTTTAGAGGAACTTTAGCCCGCCAAACATAATTCCATATGGATCGATCTCCCTCTGGACACATACTTGAAGCCCCTCTTGCAAATGAATCGTCATGTTCTCTAGTAGCGAGTTTGTAGGCGCTCTTAACAGTAAATTCTCCAGACTTTTCCGGAAACCAAGCAATAAAATCTTCCCGGCCTCTCGGAGATGTACGTATTTTCAGAATTTGCTGCACATCTACATCCCAAAAATGCTGTTGGAGACCCTCCATGTTCCATCCACGTATTCTCAGAAAGTCTGAAACATGATTAAAGCGATAATTCCTTTTCGGAGTAATCGGTCTAAGATCATTACCTCTTGGGATCCAAGGATCACGCCATGTACGCACCATACAGCCGTTACCGATTCTCCAAATAAAAACCTTTTTCACTAGTTGAAGGCCATATTCAATACCTTTCCAAACAGCCGAAGAATTACCAGAAAATACCGTGTACAGAAGATTTTCATTCGGATAATATTTCGCCCGAAGGAGGCGAGCACACAAACTATCCGGAGATTCAATTAATCGCCAAGCCTGTTTACCTAACAGGGCTTGATTAAGAGCGCGCATATCTCTAAACCCCATACCACCCTCAGACTTTGGAAGACGCATTTTATCCCAACTGAGCCCAGCCATTTTCCTCTTTCCTTTTTCAATTCCCCACCAGTACTGCGTCATCAAACGTGTCAGATCATCACAGACGGAAAAAGGCAATTTGAAAACGCTCATAACATAAGTGGGAATCGCCTGCGCAACAGACTTAATTAAAATCTCCTTATTACCTGAAGACATAAATTGCTCACTCCAGTAGACTAGTCTCTTACTAAGACTTTCTTGAGTTGTTTCAAATCTCCATTTATGCATCCTTCCTTCAGGCACAGGAAGGCCCAAGTATTTTGGCTCGAAAACCTCTTTCGTGATATCCAGAATACCTTTAATCCGAGTTGTCACCTACTCCGAGCAGTTTTCATAAAATAGGATGGAACACTTCGAAGGATTAATAAGTTGAACCATAGCTGCTGCATAAGTGTTCAACAAACCTTTGACAATTATAGCTTGCTGCTCAGAGGCTCGAAAAAACAATAAAGAATCATCTGCAAATAATAGATGAGATATCACAGGTTCACGTCTACATATCTTCACACCTTCCAAACTCTTCTCCGTAATTGCTTTATTGACAAGAGCAGGCGGAGCATCAGCCACAAAGCGAAACAGAAACAGAGACAATGGATCACCTTGACGAAGCTCTCATGATGGTGAGAAAGAATCCAAGAGCTTCCCATTAAATTTCACAGAATATCTCACTGAGCGCACACATGACATCATCCAAGAAACCCACTGGTGCGAGAAACCCCACTTGGGTAGAGCCTTCTCTAGAAACTCCCAATCCACTCGGTCATACGCCTTAGAAAGATCAAGCTTATAAGCACAATATGCCGATGAAGTATTCTTCAAAGATTGGTTATAATCAATGCACTCGAACGCAATGATAGAATTATCTGTAATCAACCTCCCTGGAATAAAAGCACTTTGATTTTCCGAGATTAAATCTGTCAATATGGGATGGAGACGGTTAACCAAACATTTGGAAACAATTTTGTACATCACATTACATAGGATGATAGGCCTAAAATCCTTTAACTCCTTTGGATGCGGAACCTTCGGAATCAGCACAATCGTTGTGCCATTAACACAGTCAGGCATCATCCCTGTACGGAAAAAGTCCAAAACCGCAGCAATAATTTCACCCTTCAAGACAGCCCAGTTACGTTGAAAAAAAACGTGCCGGTAAACCATCCGTACCTGGCGCCTTAAGTGGACCAATCTGGAATAACGCATCCGATATTTCTTTCTCTGAAAACGGTGCACACAAGTTCTCATTCATCAACTTTGTCACCTTTGGTTGAATGCCTTCCAACACTTCTGCAGGTGCAAGAGTTGGGTCTTTTGTAAACACCTCCTGAAAATATGACGTGGTCATTCTTTCCATATCAGTTGGAACATCACATCAGGTGCCATCAATTTTACGCAACCGCTGGATAAAGTTGCGGCGTGCTCTCCACATCGCACGCCGGTAGAAGTATTTCATGTTGCGTTCTCCTTCTTTCAGCTACATAATCCGTGATCTCTGAAGCCACATCATTTCCTCCATGTAGAACAGTTCATCTAGAGCATTCATCTTTTGTCTTATAATATGCCTATCCACATTACCTTGCTGCAAATTCTCTAATTGAGACCGCAACTTTTCAATCTCACGATTAACATGACCAAAATTCTGCTTGCTCCATGACTGCAAACTCAACATCATATGTTTCAAAGAAGCAGCTACTGAACCCAGGTTACCCTGGGGCCGTGATTTCGCCCAAGACTGTGCAACTATGTGGGGAAGAGCCGGATCCCTCTCCCACATGATCTCATACCGAGGATTCGATGGATGTTGTGGAGCATCCACCGACACCAATTGGATCACCAACGGACAATGATCAGAACATGATGACGCAATATGCAACACTTTAGTGGCTAGAAACAAGTCCCTCCATCGCTCATCAGCACATGCTCTGTCAAGTCGCACCTTGATATTGTTATTTCCATATTGCCCATTGTCATATGTAAATGGCATTCCAGAAAAACCAAGATCCTCTAGTTGACAAAGATGTAAACAATCTCTAAAAAGAGCCATTTGTCCTTCTGGCCTCATGGATCCTCACTTTAGTAGGTGTCTATTTTTGACTAGTCTTTACCCAACAGATATGACAGGACCTGCAGAAAAGCTTATCCTTCATGGATCATCTGTTTTGTACTCCTCTATTTGACCTCGATGATTGTGGTGGTGGCGTGGTGCCAGACTTCTCTCAATCAAAGGCCTTGTTTGGATCCAAGAATTAGAGTTAGTTTGGGTTAGTTTGGACTCAACTAACCAAAAATATCCAAACAGGAGGGTTAGTTTGGGTTAGATGCATCTAACCCATTCAAAAAAACCTTACCCACCCAAGAGGTGCTTTTTGAGTTAGTTCTCCTTGACACCATTAAAAAAACATTTTTTCTCCCGCTCTCCCCGCAGTAGATCCGTTCCCACTTTCTCAAAGCTTCTCGTCCTCTCCCTCCCTCCCTCTCGCACCGCCCGTGAAGGCACCTCGCTATATTCGCGCTCCCCTCCGCCGCCAGTAAGCAGCCCCGCCCTATCCTCCCGTTCCAACCCCCTTGTCTCCCCGCGGCCCGTCCGCCCGCCGGTAAGCAGTCGAGGCTCCTTGTGCGGCCCGTCCCTGTCGGCCTCGGCCAATGCGGTTCCTTGCGTAGGGACGGCGGATTCGGCCGGCGGGCTGGGCGATAAGCCATCGCGGCTCCTTGTCGGCGCGTCCCTGTCTGCGGCCAGCGCGTCTCCTTGCCGGGCGCATCCCCGTCTGCGGCCAGCGCAACTCTCGGCCAGGGCTCGCCTAAAGTAGCCAAATGATTGATAAAGAGCATTTATTGTCAATCTAACCATGTCATCCAAACACCTCCGTGGTTAGAGTTAGTTTAGGGTTAGTTCAGGGTTAGAATCTAACTCTAACCTCTAACCGAGTTAGAGTGTCCAAATAGGGCCAAAGAGCACAGTGGCTCTTGGCGCTTCTAAGCTCAAAAATTATGGGAGCGCACGAGCCCAGCTCACAGTGCTACTGTTACAACGACGATTCGGAAGTGACAAGTGAGGAGGAATCCGCCAGTAATGTACAGTGCCTTTGCAAGCCTAGCTCCCGTTGTTACTGTTCAAACAAATCTGCAAAGCAAGCAGCAATACAGTGCATGGCACAAATCTATAGATCTCATGTTATGCATGGATGGTGAGGATAAGAGGGAGTATAGACACCCGGGTGCTAAAAGGTCAGTCTCCGCGCGCGATAGAGCCCCAGCCGTGTGACCCCATGTCGTTGTGTCCATCACTGTTTAGCGTGGCCCTATTCTGGTGGTGATGGTACGGCTGACGCCAATATTCTGCCCAGTCCAGTAGTCGTCGCTCAAGCAAGCATACCGCCGGCCAACCAAGGTCGACGCGGATTCTATGGGTCCAGTGCGCATAGAACAGGCTGATCGCCTGCGTCTCTCCCGCTTCGTAAAGAGTTCAGGAATAACGAACAGTGATTGACTGAGGCCCCGTTCGGATGTCATCCAGCTTCCAGCTTCGTGAGAAGCCAGCGAGAAGCTAGCCGAACGGTGCAGCTCCCAAAATCCAGCTTCTGAAGAACGAGCGGCCTGCAGCGCAAAAACGAGAAGCTGGTCGAACCTAGCTCCCAAAATCGAAGGAGGAGAAGTTCGACATAATTACTAGATATATGCCACCGCCAAGTGATCCTGAGGCAGCGTACCGGTTCGCTAGATCTCTTTCTCTCGATAGGTTGTCTCCCCCCGTACGAGAAACTTCCCAAATGGGCTCCAAGCGTGCTTCCTAGGCTGCCAGCCATGCAAACGGGAACTGGAGCAGCCGCTGCTGCCGAACGTAGCACTGGCTCCCGCGAGAAGCCGGCTGGCCCAGCTCCCGCGAGAAGCTGGCTCGATTCGGAAGCTGGCTCGATTCCGAACGGGCCCTGAGTCCAGAACTCCAGATGATGTGCATCAGCCGTAACGCACCCAGATTTAATATGGATAAAAAGATAAGGCATAACTGCCTAAATGATTATGTTTTTACCCCTAAGCTCAAGGTACTCCCAAGTGTTTTCTGTTAGTACTCCGTAGTAGTTAGGTTGGAGTATCAGATAAGATCACCCATCGGATTAGGCGAAATGGAGGGCTTATATCAATTTCAGGGTACAGTGTGGCAATGTTTATTCTAGGATGGACGGGACATTCATCTCGGGGAAGTGCAAGATTTTCTGTGTGTCTGCTGCCTTTAGAGTTCATTGTTCAGAGAAATCTTTTTAATTTTTCTTCATGCCCAAACTTACAGTTTGTGTAGCATTACCGTGCAGGTTTATAGGATAGGAGGAATTTTCTTTCTTTTTGTGTGTCTGATCGGTTTTTTCCTTTTGTCAGGCGGTACATACATAAAAGTAAACCTGGGCATCTCTCGGGCCGGGCCGGGTTTCGGGCCGGGCTCAAAAAAGCCCGATGCTGAGATGTGAAGCCCGAGCCCGAAAAAAAGCCCGAGAAAATTCGCGTTTACAAGCCCGAGCCCGGCCCGGCTGAAAAGCCCAAAGCCCGAAGCCCGGCCCGAAGCCCGACAACTCCTGATCCTGATGTACAACAAGTTACAGAATCAACATCATATGCACAAAACAGCAGCATATGCACACAAAACAGCAGCATATACATATTTCACAAAAGAGCTCTGCATTGCACAAAACAGCAGCATATGCATATACATATACATGTAATGCATTCATTACATAACAGCAGCATATTTCTCAAGCCAAAGACATAAGCAACATAGTTCAACAAGTCCGCAACATACTTTCGAAGTTTCGATAAGCCCACAACAGCACAACATAGTTCAACAAGTCTGATTACATAACATCATATCAAATAACAAGTCCATTACATAATAAAGATATCAAATAGCAAGTTCAAACTTCAAAGCCACAAGTTGATGACTCGTTTGAATCCATCTCTTCCTTATTCCATCAAGCTATCTCAACTTCATCATTTTCCTGGATGAAAACACAAGTTGAAAATAAGGAAGATAGGAATGGCATGAAGCAGGAAAGCAAGTTTGATATCAACAAACAAGAGAAGATACTAAAGGAGTGCATGAATGAATACAAACCGAATCTGAAGATAACTCATTTGTATGAGAACTTGAAGGTCCACCTCCTGTAGTGCTCATTTCTACAAAACAACAATACAAGAATCAATGGTAATGTGTGCAATGGTGATGTTAATATGAAACAACAATAGACGCCTAATTGTACCTTCACTCTGAGACATCTTCCAGCGATACCAATCTTGGAGACACATTAAAGCCTCGATGGTCTTAGGCTTAAGTGAAGCTCGGTTAGGTGTTATAACTTTGCGACTCATGCTAAAGGCTTGTTCCGAAGCAACACTAGAAATGGGGACAGCAAGAATATCCCGAGCCATTGATGCAAGCTCAGGGTATCGCATAGATGATTTGCTCCAAAATTCCAAGACATTCAACTCGTCATTCAATTTTCTAGGAGTTTCTTCCAAATAAAGATCCAATTGAGACCTCTCTACATTTGTCCGTTGAGATTGAATGTAACTCTCGTAGTCATCGAACATATCAGAACCATCTCCCCTACTTCCCCTACTGTTTGTAGCACCATCTGATGATGTTTGACTAACAGCAGCACCACTATATTCAGCCAACAAACTCTCCAAAGTTTTCTTAACTTCACGCATCCGACGTTGTGCCTCGTCAGGGGCATAAAGTTTTCCACAACAGTAGCTAACAAAACCAAGCTTGCAACGGGGATCAAGGACAGCAGCACAAGACAAGAAGACATTATAATCAGCCCAATATTTATCAAACTTCTCTTTCATTGGAACTAACATTGGTGCCATGAACTCATGTCCTTCACTAAATGCCTTCAAGACACATGATTGAACCAAGAACACACACTGGAAATACAAATTGGAGGTAGGATACTTTGTCCCAGACAATGTACACGTCACTTTATATAATGTTTTCAAGAAATCATGCATGATACGAACCTTTTCCCATTCATCATGAGTAAGAGAGAAGTTTGACTTGAATATGCCATCCCTATTACCAAACCACAGTAATGCATCCTTGAAATACAAAGCATTCTCAAGCATTGTGTATATTGAATGCCCTCTCTAATCTTGTCAACAGATTTATCAATAAGTTTCAAACCAGCTTGGACAATCAGATTTAAAATGTGTGCACAACATCGGACTTGAAAGAAAGTTCCAAACAATGGTAACACACCTTTAGGCAGCAATGTAGTTCTCAAAGTGTTGATCATCGAATCATTGTATGAAGCATTATCAAGAGTCATGCACATTATTTTGGTATCAACCTTCCACTCACGAAAACATAAATGGACTTCATCAGCAATTGTAGCCCCATCATAAGGTGGATTCAACTTTTTAAACCATATTCTTTTTAGTTTCCAAGCATCATCAACATAATGACAAGTAATACAAATATAACTAAACTTTGTCACATCTGATTTCCAATTGTCCGTGGTGAAGCTAACTCTACCATGGCTATTGCTTATAGTTTCTCTCAATTCAGTCCTCTCTCTTTCAAACATTGCCATGATATCCCTTTTAATTGTGTACCGACTAACAATCTTAAACTGAGGACAAGCAACACAAATCATTTTTTTGAACCCCACTTCTTCTATGACACTAAATGCATGTGAACCCCCAACTAGGAACATAGAGATTGCAACTCTAATAGTTTCCATGTCCAACTTTGTGTTCCTAACTAAATGTGAGCCATCCGCATTCTTTTTAGTTTTCCGAAAAAAGTTGTTCGCTTCATGAGTATTATGTGGATGCACGTTAGCAGTATGCCTTAACAAATGAGATGTTCCATTTTTCGAACTTGCTCTAAGTATGGCTTTACAAGTTTTGCACTGAGCAAATACTTGATCAGGATCAGGTTGTTCAATCAAAGTGAAGTTATCCCATGCTTTTGACCTTAATTTTGGCGCAGGATTAACCTGTGGTCCGGGTGGTGGCGGTGGCGGTGGCTGCTGATTCGCTTCATCTCCATCGGATGGCTCATTAGTTCTTGCGCGCCGTCTGTTACATCCTGCTGGAGCCTGTTGATTCAACCTTGCCCGCTTGCTGCGAGTGCGAGGTGCCGCGGCAGTACAAGCAGGGGCAGCCAGACAAGGAACGGGAGCAGCTACAACGATCTGGTCCGATCTTGCACTTGTAGCAATATTCTCCTGATCACCATCGGCTCCATAATCCACGTCTTCCTCCTTGTGATATTCCTCACTTAGACTCCACAAACTAGTCATGGCTGCCAAAAAACACAATAAATATGCTCAGACTAGCACTTACACAGATCGTTCAGAGAAGGAGCATACTACACATTAAGGAGACAGAAGATTCAGAGCAGGAGAAGAAGTACAGGAGATCGCATACCTGATGGTCACACGCCGACCAGTGAGCGCCGATGCAGTGCGTCGCGGAGCAGTGGACGTGGTCGCCGTCAGGTCCAGGAAGGTGCGGCGCCATCGGGTCGAGAAGGTGCGGCGCCGTCGGGTCGAGGAAGGTGTGGCGCTGTCAGGTGGGTGCGGCGCCGTCGGGACGAGGAAGCTGCGCCGCCGCTCGTTAGATCGGGATGGGGAGGGAACAGAGCTCGTCAGGTTGGGGTAGGGAGAGAGCACCGCGGCCACGCCATAGCAGGATCTGGCCGCCGCCGGTGGAGCAGTGTGGGACTCGGGGTCGGGGAGGGTTGGGGACGGCCGGACGGGGTAGCCGTCTCTCGTCTGGGACTCGGGGAGGGTTGGGGACGGCCAAACGGGGCTGTGTGTGTGGGTGCGGGGAGGGGATAGGAGTTAGGGTTTGTGTATTGGGCTGGGGGCGCTAGGCTCTCGGTTGGGCTGGGGGTGTCTAGTGTGCATTCAAGTTTTTCAGCGAAGGTTTGGGCCGGGCCGGGCTTTGCTTCGGGCTAATTTTGGAGCCCGAGCCCGGCCCGAAAATACAAACATGTCTATTTCTGAAGCCCGAGCCCGGCCCGAGACAGAAGCCCGGCCTGGCCCGGCCCGGCTTTTTCGGGCCGGGCTGCCCACGCCCGGGTTTACATAAAAGGCAAACGTTAAACCAAAACCTCCCTGTAACGTAACGCGGACAAGAACATTCTTCTAGTTATATATGTTCAAGGGACCAAGATTGGGTTGTTTCCTGAAATTGTTGTGAAATGTTCTGTCAAACTCCCGCTAAATTCGTTATTTAGGATTCTTTCTTTTTGTGAGAATGAAAGGGTTTCAATATGGTGTTTCTTGGACCCTATGAACTTTGAGCCACGCACTGCAACAAAAGGAAAAAAGAACTCAACTATATCTTGCACGCGTTCTCTTTTTTTCCCCTAGGCAGCTAGGGTTCCCTTTATCCTCTGGCGGCGCGCCGCCTGAGTCCATCCACATCCCCCGCCACGGCTGATCCCCGCGTCTCCCGTGGCGATCCCGTTCAAGGCTTGGTCGTTGACTTTGCTAGCACCTGTCTCATCTGAGTGCATGGCGGAATCTGGGAAGGGAGCTCCCACGGGAGGGGCTTCGGGATGCAACGGAGCCAAGTCGGACCAGGGGTCCGGGGCGAATCTGACTGATCGTTTGCAGGCCTGAACCTGCATGGGGAGGAGGAGGAAGAACTTGACCTGTCAGGAGAGATCGAAGGGCTGATCGCTGAGACCCGTTGGCTTGGGATATTTAGGGTTCACACACAGAAGCCCTTTAGTCATGTCTCTCTCTATAAATCTTTGAGAAACGCTTGGGCACCTGCTCAAGGCGTGACCATCAAGGCCAAGGAGGATAATCTGTTTCTTGTGCAGTTCTTTTGCCTTGGAGATTGGAATTGGGTGATGGGTGGTGGCCCTTGGTTATTCCGCAACTCGGCTGTGGTGTTTCAAGAGTACGACAGAATCACTGATGTTAGAGAATACAAGTTGGATAGAATTCCGGTGTGGGCACGGATCTTGGGTATACCAGAAGGCTTGATGAAGAAAACTGAGCTAGCGGAGAAAATAGCAAAGAAAGTGGGACTGCCACCCTTCAAAGTAGTTAGTGAGGGTCGCATCAACCCGTCAAAGTATCTACGTGCCCGGGTGTTCATCAAGCTTGATATTCCCGCAGGTGCGTTTTGTTCCGCTGACCCTAAGAGAAAGTAAGAAGTACCCTGTTGAGTATGAAAAGCTGCCACACTTTTGTTATTTTTGTGGACGAATTGGTCATGTTGTGACTGAATGTGGCGACGGAATCCATGATCCCAAGGATTGTGAATGGGGGAGTGGTTACTGGTACAGTTTGATAATCTGAATGGTTGTGGTATGGCTGGCGGCGGAGCCGGCCGTGGTGGAAACGCTTCAGCAAGAGGCGTAGGCATTGGTAGAGGATCGGGAGTCCCAGGTGAACCGAACGACCATGAAAACATGGACTTGGACATAGGAGGTGGTGTTATCCACTCAGGTAATGCAATTGTTCCTGTGGCTCGCAAACGCCTCATCGGGGACGATGGCCTGGTGATCGGGACGACAACTAATCCATCAACTACGCCCACCTGGCTTCGTGAATGAAAAGATGAATCTGCTAGAGAATGGCAGTAGTGAAGCGGTTGACAAAGGCCTTTTGAACACGCCGCAGAAGATACATGATCTGAAACGACACAAGTCTTCAACTATTGAACCATCTAATCCATTGGCGACCTCACGCGAGGAGGATCACCGTCAGCAATGAAAACACTATCTGAACAAAGGAAGGGCAGGAAAATTAATGAAAAAATTGAAGATGGATAAGGTTGAGGTGGTGGAAAGTGTTGGGGCAAGTGGTGGCTTGCTACTGTTTTGCCGCTGTCCAGTTGTTGTTGAGATTTTGGACAAAACAAAGAACTTCATAGATGCTACTGTTGGGGCATCACCTGAAGAAAAATGGAGGATAACCGGGTTCTATGGGGAACCTCGGTGGGAAGATAAGCACTTATCATGGGATTACCTACGGAATCTGTACCTGCAAGCTAATCTCCCATGGGTTGTTATTGGGGATTTCAATGAGATCCTATACTCTCATGAAAAGGAAGGGGGTGCCCCACGCCCCGTCCGAATGATACAAGATTTCCGGGATGTGCTTGTGGACTGCGAGCTAGGGGATATGGGCTACAAAGGCGATCAATTCATATGGAGGAGAAGGAGGTTGCGGGAACGGCTAGATCGAGCAGTGTGCAATGGAGAATTCCATGGCCTGTTTCCAAACGCTACAGTGACTAATACCCCGCATACAAAGTCAGACCATCGGCCGTTGCTGTTGGATACAGAAGGGGATGCGACAGCTGACCAACAAGCTGCACACAGGCAGGATCAGTTTGAAGCTAGGTGGCTACAGGAAGATGAGGTTATGGCACGGGTGACTGAGTATTGGGAAAGGTCAAATGCATTAGCACCATTAGCAGAGAGAACAGCAGCTGTCCATGCGGACTTGCATGTCTGGGATAAGATGACTCTCAAGGCTCCTCATCGTCACCTAAAAAACATGAAGGTTGAGCTTGATACTTTGCGGTCGGGCCCTCTTACTGATCAGTCGGCAGATCGGCAAAGCCAATTACTTATTGAAATTGAAGAAACCATGGAGAAGGAGGAGATCTATTGGGTGCAACGTAGTAGAGCAAATTGGCTTAAATATGGAGATCGCAATACTAGTTTTTTTAATAATTTCGCTACAGCACGCAAAAAAATAAATTTTATTCGTAGATTGTCGGATGACAATGGAAATTGGATGGAAGATAATGATGCAATGAAAAATCTTATTGATGCTTACTTTCAGAGTCTCTTTACTTCAGAGGTCAATCAGCCGAACTTAGTAGTGCTTGATAAAGTGAAGCCAAAGGTATCCTCTTATATGAACGAAGCGGTACTCGCACCCTATACTGAAGAGGAGGTGAAGCGCGCTCTGTTTAGCATCGGCGACCTGAAGGCTCCCGGGTCCGATGGCCTCCACGCTATCTTATATAACAAGTTTTGGCACCTTGTGGGCGATGATCTGGTGAAGGAAGTTTTACATGCTGCTAATACCGGTGTCCTACCAGATGGGTGGAACTCTACAACCATTGTCATGATCCCTAAAGTTGACACGCCAGAGAAGGTAACACAATTTCGCCCCAAAAGTTTATGTAACGTTGTCTACAAGGTGATTGCAAAGATGCTAGCAGCAAGGTTGAAGATTTTTCTTCCAGATATTATCAGTGAAAATCAAAGTGCATTTGTACCTTGGCGTATTATTACTGATAATGTGATTGTAGCGTATGGGTGCCTGCATGCATTGAGGAAGAAGAAGAAAGGTAAAGTTGGGTCATGTGCAGTAAAATTAGACATGCATAAAGCCTATGACCGGGTAGAATGGGTGTTCCTAAAGGCCATGCTGTTGAAGTTAGGCGTTGATGATTGTTGGGTCCAACTTATTATGGCTTGTGTGACTTCAGTACAGTACAAAGTGATATTCAACTCTAATGAGACTGCACCTCTCAGCCCCTCGAGAGGTTTGAGACAGGGGGATCCTTTGTCCCCTTATCTCTTTCTATTATGTGTTGAAGGTTTGTCTGCTCTTATAGCTCATGAAGAAGGGGGTAATCTTTCAGGAGTCAAGGTGTGTCGTGACTCGCCAACTATTCCACATCTCCTTTTTGTTGACGACTCACTTATTTTGATGCACGCAAACACTGCGAATGCGAACTGCTTAAAGAGAATATTGGTTGACTATTGTGCCGCTTCAGGACAATTGGTCAGTGCAGCAAAATAACCTATATTTTTTTAGCCCAAACAGAGGTGGATGACAAGGTAGAGGTTTGTCAGGTTCTTGATATAATGATTGAGTCTCTCTTTGATAAATACTTGGGTCTCCCTTCAATGATTGGGGTAGACCGTGTTGACTGATTTAAACACCTAATTGAGAGAATTCAAAAACTTGTTAATGGTTGGAAGGAGAGAACACTATCTTATGGTGGCAAAGAGGCATTGATCAAAGCGGTGGCGCAGGCCATCCCAACATATGCGATGAGTGTATTCAAATTCCCAAAGAAAAATTGTAAGGGGATCACTGATGCAATTTTGCACTACTGGTGGGGTGATGGAGAAGACCAACATAAGATGCATTGGTTTGCATGGTGGAAGATGTGTGTTCCAAAGAACAGAGGTTGAATGGGATTCCGTGATATTCATAGTTTTAATTTGGCTATGCTGGCCAAACAATGTTGGAGATTAGTCGAGAATTATGATTCACTGTGTGCAAGAGTCCTACAGGCGAAATATTATCCAAGTGGTGATTTGTTGTGAGCTGAAGAAAGGCTCATCTTATGCATGGCAGAGTATATGGGCAGGAGTTCAAACTTTTAAAAAGGGCTGTATATGGAGAGTAGGAAATGGTATGAAGATCAACATCTTGGAGGATTGTTGGATACCGAGCAGCTCCTGTAGGAAAATCATCACCCATAGAGGTAATAGGATTCTTTCAAGGGTCAATGAGCTCATTGATCCCATATCTGGAACGTGGGATGAGATTCTGATAAGGGACAATTTCCTGGATATTGATGCGGAGCGAATATTACAGATTCCCATTTTTATTGCATGAGACAGAGGACTTTGTGGCCTGGCATTTAACACGATCCAACAGAGGACTTTGTTATTTGTCGCACAATATGGGTTCAGTTGTTGGGGGCTCGGCGGCATCCGGTATGGGATAAGTTGTGGAAGTTGAAGTACCAGGGAAAGTTAAAATCTTCTTATGGAGATGTCTACACAACGCCATCCCATGTACGTGTGTGCTAGCCAATAGACACATATCCACTTCTGGACAATGCCCAATCTGCCGAACACATGCTGAGGATGTGGCTCATATGCTAACCAAATACAGTCGGGCTAAAGAAATATGGAGACATTTGGGGTTACATGGTATGACGGAGTTGCCGCATACTAATGCAAGATCGGGAGCTGAGATTTTAGAGATGGTTCTGTGTGACCCGGTACATCAGAGAAGCTATATGGGTGTTGTGGATTTACCGGAGATGGTCGCAATGTCTTGTTGGTATTTATGGTGGCAGCAGCGACTGATTGTTCGAGATGAGGAGGTGCAACCTCCAGACCTTACGGCTGAAGCAATACAGGCGCTAGCGCTAAATTTTGTGAAAGCAGCAGCGAAACCAGCAAATACACCTCGGGTGAATCACTGGAGAAGACCAATGTCAGGTTCGTTGGCTTTAAATGTTGATGCTTCTTTCTCTGAAAATGAACACACATGATCCTGCGGGGCGATTGTTAGGGACAACGGTGGCATGTTCGTGGCTGCATCTGAAAATGAACACACATGTAGCGGACATTGTCTTGGCTGAATCTGCAGCTCTGGTCGAAGGATTGAAACTAGCCCTTAATATTGGGTGCAACTCAATTTTAGTCCAAATGGATAATCTGATGGTGGTTGAAGCGATCAATCTTAATACCGGATACTCCATGATTTCAGCACCTATTCTAGATGAATGCAGAAGCTTGTTAAGTGAATTTGGGAAGGTTTCTTTAGAGCATTGTAATACAGAATCAAATTCTGTAGCTCATGCGCTAGCTCTTCGGGGTCGGGATGATCCACCGTCTGTGTGGCTGGACTCCCCACCCTCTTTTATCTCTCTTTTATTAGCAGAGATATAAATGTGCTTTAATTTAATAAAGCTAGCCATGAAGGCCTTTCCATAAATAAAAGCTCTTAGCTAGACCTGTATGCAACACATCACTGACAGTTTGGTTTGCTCAAACATTTTCAAATGGTTGACACTTTCCTACACCTCAACCTCATGAAAACGATAGGAGGGGGTGTACCCTGGGAGAAAACCGGTGGCGGTAGAAGGCACGTACCTTGTAATGGAAATAAGAGGTTATACGGGACATCACAGTTTTGTTTGTAAGCGAGTGGACCCTATTTGCATAATCAAGATGGAACACAACTTGTGGGCATGTCAAGGCTACACATATTTAATGCCCTAATGCAGCTCGCAGATGTTAGTTTCACAATAACTGTGTCTTCACTTCAAGAAAGAAAAATAAAAAGCCATGCACGTGAAGTTCTGTGAAGCAATGAAGTAGCCACTTAGACCTTGTCTATAACCTGCTAGTTTCCTTGTATAGTAGAAGCAATATATATGCTTGAAACTACATTAGAGATGTAGCAGTCGTGTACTATATGGACAAACCTATGAGTAGAGCAAACAAGGCCAAAGTTGAAAGGGGCATCATTTAGAAATGGGATACATTGGAAATTTGAGTTAGAGATGAGTCATGGAAATATGTCCATCCTCCTTGGGCCAGCTGGCGGATTTTGTCCACTAGTGCAGAACCGGCCTTTAGTGCCGATTCGTAACGGCCTTTAGTGCCGGTTCTCCAACCGGCACTAAAGAGTGGGGACTAAAGGTCCCCCCCTTTAGTACCGGTTTGTCACGAATCAGCGCTAGAGTGTGAACACGTGGCACGAGCCAGGCCCCGGTGCGCGTAGGGCTTTAGTACCGGTTGGTAACACCAACCGGTACTAAATGTTTGGGTGTTTTTTTAATATTTGCTTTAGTTTTGTGTTTTCAATTTAATTTAGTGATTGTTTTACATTATAATGAGTTGTTAAATCATTAGGTGAAAGTAGCGCGGATTAGTTTTGACTGGAGGATATCTAGCTAGCTATAGCTAAGTGATCACCTAATTAGGTGATCAAGTATAATATATATGGATATGGCATATATATAGTTGATCACTTAGGTAGGATCCATCCAGCTGAAACTAATATGTGGTTTCTTTCATTAAATGATACAATAATTACTCATCATATCATCATATTATTAATATAAAAACTCTTGCATCATATCATCAACATACTCTGGAGCTAGCTAGCTAAAAATCATCGTAGTCATCATTATCACTATTTAATCATCATAGTCATTACGGCTATCAAATCACCACCAACAATAGCTTAAAGAAGAAACATTCACTTGTACCAGAAGCAAAAATATCATCGAGTTCAACATGATTGCAATGATATTATAAGTGTTCATATATAACACCACAAAAGCAAGTCACTTTTTCAGATTAAATTCAGAACGAAGAACACGGACATGAAAGGACAAATACTAAGAGAAGCATGCTAAATCACTCCTGCTAGCTACTCTCTCTGGTAAAATAGCATAGAACATGTATAACTCTCCTAATTCATCAAACTGGAGCATGCCGATGAACCTTTCTCCTAATCGTGGGTTGTGCTTCCCATTGCTGGCCCCTAGTACTTCTCTGCGATCGTAAACAATTTTCCTCCAATCTTTCACTATTAAGCATTCATCGCTTCTAAAAATCCTGAATGCATTAATGTGCAATGCAAGATATCTTGGCCGTAAGCTAACAATTGACATGCCACCTTTAGTCTCGATCCCCTGAGGCACAACTGTCATCGGGAGTCCCTATTGAAGAACATCGTATAGTACTTAATTAATATACTTAGCAATGAAAGTTTAGCAAAAAAATTATGTATGCAAAAGATGCACTGAGGACAAATAGTGAAAATCTTACCATCATTCCTAAATAGATGTGACCGTAGTTCAATACCATCACTATTGGTCGCACATTTTGAGTACTAATATTTTTAAGTGCAGGAAGAAAATTTCACTTGACAGTATGAAGATCCTCAAGCCATGAAACATAGTGACTTATCTCCTCGCAGTTTAGTTCAGCTCCGGGACAGTAGTAGGTCCTATCTACCAAGCGCCGGACATGTTTGGTTGAATGGAGATAAGTTGTCAATATAAATTATAGTTGTCAATTATTTTTAAATAAGCAATATCAAAGACAAAAATATAGTTGAGAAGAACTCACATAATGGTAGAATTGGAGGCGTCTGCACATTGACCCATATGTCTCTATTACCTTCAATATCATCTTCCGGATGAATATCAAAGGTGATAACCATACCAGGCTCAAATGCATAAGTCTTGCATAGTGCTTGCCAAGTTTTGCATTCAAAATAGGTGTACGTGTGTGCATTGTATACTTTGACGTTGAAAGTATAACCATGTTCAGTTTTCAGCTAAACTCTCTTTACCTTCATATTTTTCATATCATTGAAACTTATCTTATCCAAGACAAAAATTCTTGCATGCCAGGGGATGCGCTAGTAGAATAGTGAAAATTAAAAATTATAAGTCATGGAAATGAAGCATATATATATAAGTCATGCTTAATTACAAAAACAGACACTTGTCGTTGTGACTTACTGTATGGAATTCGAAGGTCTCATCCAGCTTGATGCTGAATCGCTTATCATCAATAAGGAAATTTCTGTCGCACTGGCCACGCTGGTCTTCACAGTATTCGCACATAATGAAATTTTTTCGGTCATCGGACGACATTTCCTATGTTCATATAGGCGAAACATTAAACACTTACTAATTCAACTAATTCAACTAATTCAACTAAGCATTTACTAAAAAGAAACTAGTTATATTAATTCAAACAATCTCATATACCTAAATTTTAATTAGTTCAAATAATTACCTAATCTCATATATACCTAAATTTTCTTGCTAAAAATAAACTAGCTAGTTCTATTAATTCAACTAGTTCAACTAAGCATTATATTTACTAAAAATAAACTAGTTATATTAATTCAACTAGTTCAACTAAGCATTTACTAAAAATAAACTAGTTATATTAATTCAAACAGTCTCATATACCTAAATTTTAATTAGTTCAAATAATCTCATATATACCTAAATTTTCTTGCTAAAAATAAACTAGCTAGTTCTATTAATTCAACTAGTTCAACTAAGCATTATATTTACTAAAAATAAACTAGTTCTATTAATTCAACTAGTTCAACAAAGCATTTACTAAAAATAAACTAGTTCTAGTAATTCAACTAGTTCAACTAATCTCATATACCTAAATTTTCTTACTAAAAATAAACTAGTTATATTAATTCAACTAGTTCAACTAAGAATTTACTAAAAATAAACTAGTTCTATTAATTCAAACAATGTCATATACCTAAATTTTAATTAGTTCAAATAATCTCATATATACCTAAATTTTCTTGCTAAAAATAAACTAGCTAGTTCTATTAATTCAACTAGTTCAACTAAGCATTATATTTACTAAAAATAAACTAGTTCTATTAATTCAACTAGCTCAACTAAGCATTTACTAAAAATAAACAAGTTCTATTAATTCAACTAGTTCAACTAATCTCATATACCTAAATTTTCTTACTAAAAATAAACTACTTATACTAATTCAACTAGTTCAACTAAGCATATACTAAAAATAAACTAGTTCTATTAATTCAACTAGTTCAACTAATCTCATATACCTAAATTTTCTTACTAAAAATAAACTAGTTATATTAATTCAACTAGTTCAAAATTAAGCATTTACTAACAACCAACTAGTTCTAATTCATCTAACATTAACATTTCTAACATTCTAAAAATAAACTAGTTATATTAATTAATGCATCTAAACAATAGGAAACAGAAAATAAGTAAAAAAAATATGTGTGTCTGTGTGTGTGTGTATGTTCATGTGTGTGTAGTGTACATGTGTGTGTGTGTGTATGTGTGTGTGTATGTGTGTATGTGTGTGTGTGTATGTGTGTGTATGGTACGATCGAGCGGGCGTACGGGCGGCGGGGGCGGCGACGACGGGCGGCGAGTGCGGCGGGGACAGCCGGCGACGACGGGCGGCGGGGGCGCGGCGACGACGACAGGCGGCGGTAGGGGCGCGCGGCGACGAGGGACGACGACGACGGGTGGCTGGGGCGGCGAGGGCAGCGGGGACGACTACGATGGGCGGCGGGGGCGACGGCACGGCGGGGGCGACGGCACGGCGGCACAGCAGCGGCGGCATCGGCGCGATAGATCGATGCTGTCGCGCGAGAAGTGGAAGGAGATAACTGATTTTTCGTAAATGTAGTATATATAGGATGGGCCGTTAGTACCGGTTGGTGGCTCCAATCGGTACTAAAGGCCAATTTTGACCAGCCCAAGCGGCGGGAAACGAGGGCCTTTAGTATCGGTTGGTGGCTCCAACCGGTAGTAAAGGGCAACACATTAGTACCGGTTGGAGCCACCAACAGGTACTAAAGGCCGTGCGCTGCCACCTGCGCTACTTTTAGTCCCACCTCGCCGAGCGAAGGGCAGCCGCACTGGTTTATAAACCCAGCCGCGGCTGCCCTTTCGAACTCCTCTATATAGCAGGCTTCTGGGCCTAACTAGGGCACGCTGCCCTGTGAGCCTGCTGGCCCTTCTGTGCCTGTATTTGCACACCCTAGGTCTGGCAGGCCCACTGGGCAGCGCCCCAACATTTTTTTATAAAAAAATTTCTGCTGTATTTATTTCTGAGTAGTTTTTATGCTGTATTTAGTTTCTTTGTGAATATTTTTGCTTTATATAATTTTTGTTTTTTCTTTTCTGTTTTATTTTTTCTTCTATTTATTTCTGAGTAGTTTTTAAGTTGTATTTAGTTTCCGGCGACGACGGGCGGCGGGGGCGCGGCGACGACGACGGGCGACGGTAGGGGCGCGCGGCGACGAGGGACGACAACGACGGGTGGCTGGGGCGGCGAGGGCAGCGGGGACGGCTACGATGGGCGGCGGGGGTGACGGCACGGCGAGGGCGACGGCACGGCGGCACAGTGGCGGCGGCATCGGCGCGATAGATCGATGCTGTCGCGCGAGAAGTGGAAGGAGATAACTGATTTTTCGTAAATGTAGTATATATAGGATGGGCCGTTAGTACCGGTTGGTGGCTCCAATCGGTACTAAAGGCCAATTTTGACCAGCCCAAGCGGCGGGAAACGAGAGCCTTTAGTATCGGTTGGTGGCTCCAACCGGTACTAAAGGGCAACACATTAGTACCGGTTGGAGCCACCAACCGGTACTAAAGGCCGTGTGCTGCCACCTGCGCTACTTTTAGTCCCACCTCGCCGAGCGAAGGGCAGCCGCACTGGTTATAAACCCACCTCTTCTTCTTCCTCCTCTTCCTCTTCTTCTTCTTCTTCTTCCTCTTCTTCTTCCTCTTATTCCTCTTCTTCTTCTTCCTCTTCTCTTCTTCTTCTTCTTCTTCTTCTTCTTCTTCTTCCTCTTTTTCTTCTTCTTATTCTTCTTCTTCTTCTTCTTGTTCTTGTTCTTCTTCTTCTTCTTCTTCTTCTTCTTCTTCTTCTTCTTCTTCTTCTTCTTCTTCTTCCTCATCTTCTTCTTCCTCTTCCCCTTCTCTTCTTCCTCTTTTCTTCTTCTTCCTCTTCTTCTTCTTCCTCTTCCTCTTCTCTTCTACTTTTTTTTAGATAAAAGGCCATAGCCCGACTTTATAGATAAAGCCACCAGGCAGAGTTAACAAGGTCCTAGACAACCACCTCAACAAATCCGGAGTATCAAGCCAGAACACGAAGAAGGAAGTGTACGTACATGGCTCCCAGGCCAGTACACGGCACACAAGCCGGAAGAAGATAGGACAACAAAGCAACACAACGACGTCTACGGGCCCGCTTGGTTTGGAAAGATGGAGATAGCAGAATTTCGGATCTTGGCCAACATGGCGTCAAATGCATCCCGGTCCTCCTCCTTAGTCAATAATCTCCACTCCTGCAGGAATATACAAGTCTTAAATAAGCAATCAGCAGGCTTAGCAGGAAAAACATGTTCGATAGTGAATTTATTCCTTGTCGTCCATAAGGACCAACACATGGCAGCAAAGCCGACCCAAAACAGTCTCCTTTGGGCCCCAACCAAAGAATTATCCAAGGCTCGTAAGTCCGCAAAGGAGGTCAGGGCCCAGGAGACATGCATCCAAGATCTGATACAGCACCAAAACAGCTTAGCCAGGACGAAGTTAAAAAATATATAAGGAGTGTCTTCTCTCGTCCCACAAAGAACACAGCAATCAGAGCCCGGACCATTACGTCTACGGATTTGGTCACCCGTAGGAAGGCGCCCACGGGAGGCTTGCCAGAGAAACACCTTAATTTTAGGGGGAACGCGGGCTTTCCAAATCCACTTAAATTTGAAGGTGCAGGATCCCTCAATAAGTTTGCTATACAAGGATTTAACCGAGAAGCAGCCAGAGGGGGAATGGGGCCACACAACTGAGTCTTCCTCCTCCGAGAGTGGAGGGAAGAGGGCAGCAAGACGCTGCCAATCTTCCAACTCTACAGGAGAGAGAGAGAGCAAGGCAGCTGAAGCTCCCAATTATTCGACGCAAGCTTAGAAATAGAAATCTGGGGGTTTGGACAGTAAGAGTATAGAACAGGGAAAGAAGAGGCCAGCGGGGAGGCCCTGCACCACCAATCAAGCCAGAACTTAGTAGATTTTCCATTGCCAACAACAAACTTGACAAGGCCTTGAAAGGTAGGCCGAAGTTTAACAAGATCGCGCCAAAATTGAGAAGCCCCAGATGCACGAGCAAACATAGGGTTGCATGATGGGAAATACTTCGCCTTTAAGATGCTGAACCACAAAGGCTTGTCTTGGGTGATGTGCATGATCTTCCACCACCATTTGATGATCAGGCAATTGTTCATAACTAGGGTGTTAATGATGCCCAGCCCCCCAAGGCTTTTGGGCTTACATATGGTGTCCCATTTAACCAAGTGATACTTATGCTTGTTATCTGCCGCGTTCCAATAAAAGGCCCCTCTATGTTTGTCAAAACCAGCATGAGTGCCCATAGAAAGGAGGTAGAACCACATCAGGAACATAGGGAGGGAGGAGAGGCAGGCATTAATTAAGGCCACTTTGCCTGCCTGAGTATTATATCTGCCCCTCCAGGGCATCACACGATTCCCGACCTTAGTCACCACAGGAGAAAAATCCTTAGCATAGAGCTTGTCAGAGGTGATAGGCAGACCCAGGTACTTAATAGGAAAAGACCCTAGAGAGTAGTTAAGTAAGCGAGCCACCCTAAGGGCTTCGACGACAAAGACACCCATGACAATAACTTCGCTTTTAGAGAAATTAATCTTAAGCCCCGGAAGAGCTTCGAAATAGAGGAGAAGAAACTTGAGATTGCCGATGCAAAGATCATTAATTTCCACCAAGATGATAGTATCGTCAGCATACTGAAGATGCGTAATGCCTTCCAGAATGAGGTGGGAACTAACAGGGGAGATATGACCGGCCTCCGCGGCTCTAGATAGGATGTTTGAGAGGGCGTCCGCAACGAAGTTAAAAAGGATGGGCGAGGCTGGGTCACCTTGGTTTAGGCCCCTAGAGTTTTTAAAGAAGTTACTAATATGCCCATTAACATTAATAGCAGTGTGACCCCCCATGACCAACTGCATGATACGGTGCACCACCCCACTGTCAAACCCTTTTGCAAGGAGAAATTGTCTCAAGAAACCCCAATTAACCGAATCGTAGGCCTTTTCAAAATCTAATTTGAGTATAACTGCCTTGTTCCCAGATTTGTGAATATCATGAACGACTTCATGAAGACAGAGAACTCCGTCCAAGATGAAGCGCCCGTTGATAAAAGCCAACTGAGTATGAGAAGGGGTGCGATGGGCCACTGGGGTAAGGCGAGTGGCCAGACATTTGGCAGGGAACTTGGCAAAGTTATTAATAAGAGCGATAGGTCTAAACTGGGTAATTAAGTCAGCACCCTTAATCTTGGGAATAAGGGGGATAACCGCGTAATTCAGCCCGGAGATATCAACCGTGCCCAGGCAGTAACCTTGAATAACTTGGCAGATAAGATTTTTAAGAATAGGCCAGAACTTTTTAAAGAAGGGGATAGAAAACCCATCAGGGCCAGAGGCAGAATTGGGGTTGGCCTTCGGAATAGCAGAGAAAATTTCCTCTTCCGAATAAGGGATCATCAAGTCCGAATTTTCGTCCTGAGAGACCAGGGATTCCTAGTTCCAAAAGTTAGCAGCAAGCCTGAAACCCTGGTCAGGCTTGGGGGAGGGAAGGGAAGAGAAGAAAGAGACCACGTGGTTGAGAATGACGCCCTGGTCAGAAGAACGTACCCCATCAATAATCAGGCTATCAATTAGACATATGCACCGTCTCCCATTCGCAATCGCAAAAAAATAAGCGGAGGGAGAATCCCCTTTAAGGAGCCAATTGGACGCGCCCCTCTGGCGCCAGTAAATCTCGTTAAGCTGATGCAAGTGCATCAATGCACGTTCAAGGGAGAACCTGAGGGACCAGTAAGAATCAGAAAGGCCAGAAGCATCCGCCCGAGCATCAAGGACCTCAATCTCAGACAAAAGAAGGGCCTTCTCCCTGTGTTCCTGGGCCGAATAGTTCCGGGACCATCCCCGAAGAAATTTGCGAAGCGAGGCCGAACAGAAATGCCAATCATCCATGGGTCCAAAGGAACGATGAGGAGCAGAGAGAGTTGCACTGATTTTAGACCCCAGGAGGTCACAAAAACCCTCAATACACTAGTAGAAAAGGGGGCTTTCATCCAGGCCAGTTTAGCCCATTAGTCCCGGTTCAATCCAGAACCGGGACCAATGGAGCTATTTGCCCCGGTTCGTGAGCCCAGGGGGCCAGCCGGGCCACGTGGGCCATTGGTCCCGGTTCGTCCGGACCTTTTGGTCCCGGTTGGTGGGACAAACCGGGACCAATGTCCCTGGCTCCTGGCCCACCACTATTGGTCCCGGTTGGTGGCATGAACCGGGACCAAAGGCTTCCCTTTGGTCCCGGTTCATGCCACCAACCGGGTCTAATGGTGCTGCCTATATATAGCCCCTCGCGCAAGAGCAGAGCACACTGCTCTGTTTTTTCTGGCCGAGGGGGAGAGGGCTTGGTGGTGCTCTAGCTCACCTCCTATGCACACAAGGTGTTCGATGGAATGCCCGAGCCACAGTACTTAAGGTTTCTACTCTCCAAGCTCGACCGCCAAGCTCCGTTTTCCTCAAGATTGATCTAGGTTTAGCGGTCCGTCACGTCCCGTCCCCGTCTTCACCGCCGTCGATCACCCGCGCCGATCTCATCGCCGGCACCACCGTGGTGAGCCTCTTGTTCTTATCTTCTTTCTGAAAGGAAAAACATTCTTACTTGTATGTTTAGATAGATACTTGTATTATTTTCTTACTTTTATTATTGCATCTTATATAGTGTGATGGTTTTGGTATCCGCCCCCGTCGGCCCTCGTCCTGTCAATGATTCGGATGTGGTATATATTATCTTTTCATAACTATTGGTTCATTTATTGTTTATGAAAATTATGCCGACCAACGTGACATAGATTTTATTTATCTAGGAGGTTGTTGAACCGGAAATTCCAACCGACCCTATTGTCGAGAGGTTAAATTTAGTTGAAGAAGAAAACAATTTCTTGAAGGAAAAAATAAAAAAACTTGAGGAGGCGAAGATGATATTGGAGTTGCATGTTGCGTATGTCGTCGATGATCACAAGATCAAGATGGATGCAATGCGCTTGAAGATGAGAAAGATTAGAAAATATGCCATTCATACCGAGGCTTGGTATCATTATGCCGTTGGATCAGTTGTTACCTTGGTTGCGATTATGATCGCATTTGTTTTCACATTGAAATGTTTTACATAGTTTCAATGTATGGTTTAATTAATTTAGATGCTCTGCAGAGCTTTATGTTGTTAGATGAGAACTATGTATGTACTTTGGTTTTTATGTGATGATGAACTTCTATTAATTTGGTCACTTATAATTATCTATTCATGATGTTCTGTAATGATTTTTGACACACTTAATTATATATAATGCACGCAGATGAACCGGCAATGGATGTACGGTGACAGACACACCTCCGAGTACATTAAGGGGGTGCATGATTTTCTCGAAGTGGCTGAGGCAAACAAGCAGAATGGTTTTATGTGTTGTCCATGCCCTATATGTGGGAATACGAAGTCTTACTCTGACCGGAAAATCCTTCACACCCACCTGCTTTACAAGGGTTTCATGCCACACTATAATGTTTGGACGAGGCACGGAGAAATAGGGGTTATGATGGAAGACGGCGATGAAGAAGAGTACGATGACAACTATGTGCCCCCTGAATACGGTGATGCTACTGAACATCAAGATGCACCAGACGATGTGCACGATAGTGCTGCAACGGGCGAAGCTGCTGAAGATCAAGAGGAACCAGACAATGTGCCCGATGATGATGATCTCCGCCGGGTCATTGTCGATGCAAGGACACAATGCGAAAGTCAAAAGGAGAAGCTGAAGTTCGATCGCATGTTAGAGGATCACAAAAAGGGGTTGTACCCCAATTGCGAAGATGGCAACACAAAGCTCGGTACCGTACTCGAATTGCTGCAGTGGAAGGCAGAGAATGCTGTGCCTGACAAAGGATTTGAGAAGCTACTGAAAATAATGAAGAAGAAGCTTCCAAAGGATAACGAGTTGCCCGACAGTACATACGCAGCAAAGAAGGTCGTATGCCCTCTAGGATTGGAGGTGGAGAAGATACATGCATGCCCTAATGAATGCATCCTCTACCGCGGTGCCTACAAGGATCTGAACGCATGCCCGGTATGCGGTGCATTGCGGTATAAGATCAGACGAGATGACCCTGGTGATGTTGACGGCGAGCCTCCCAGGAAGAGGGTTCCTGCGAAGGTGATGTGGTATGCTCCTATAATACCACGGTTGAAACGTCTGTTCAGAAACGGAGAGCATGCCAAGTTGATGCGATGGCACAGTGAGGACCTTAAGAAAGACGGGAAGTTGAGAGCACCCGCTGACGGGTCACAGTGGAGAAAAATTGAGAGAAAATACTGGGATGAGTTTGCAAAGGACCCAAGGAACGTATGGTTTGCTTTAAGCGCGGATGGCATTACTCCTTTCGGGGAGCAGAGCAGCAATCACAGCACCTGGCCCGTGACTCTATGTATGTATAACCTTCCTCCTTGGATGTGCATGAAGCGGAAGTTCATTATGATCCCAGTTCTCATCCAAGGCCCTAAGCAACCCGGCAACGACATTGATGTGTACCTAAGGCCATTAGTTGAAGAACTTTTACAGCTGTGGAATGGAAACGGTGTACGTACGTGGGATGAGCATAAAAAGGAGGAATTTGACCTAAAGGCGTTGCTATTCGTGACCATCAACGATTGGCACGCTCTCAGTAACCTTTCAGGACAGACAAACAAGGGATACCACGCATGCACGCACTGTTTACTTGACACCGATAGTATATACCTGGGAAGCTGCAGGAAGAATGTGTACCTGGGCCATCGTCGATTTCTTCCGACCAACCATCAATGTCGAAAGAAAGGCAAGCATTTCAAAGGCGAGGCAGATCACCGGAAGAAGCCCGCGATGCGTACCGGTGATCATGTACTTTCTATGGTCAATGATTTACACGTAATCTTTGGAAAGGGTCCCGGCGGACTAGCTATTTCGAATGACGCTGAGAATCACGCACCCATGTGGAAGAAGAAATCTATAGTTTGGGACCTACCCTACTGGAAAGACCTAGAGGTCCGCTCTTCGATCGACGTGATGCACGTGACGAAGAACCTTTGCGTGAACCTGCTAGGCTTCTTGGGCGTGTATGGGAAGACAAAAGATACACCTGAGGCACGAGAGGACCTGCAACGCTTGCACGAAAAAGAGGGCATGCCTCCGAAGCAATATGAAGGTCCTGCCAGCTACGCTCTTACGAAAGAAGAGAAAGAAATATTCTTTCAATGCCTGCTCAGTATGAAGGTCCCGACTGGCTTCTCCTCGAATATAAAGGGAATAATAAATATGCCAGAGAAAAAGTTCCAGAACCTAAAGTCTCATGACTGCCACGTGATTATGACGCAACTGCTTCCGGTTGCATTGAGGGGGCTTCTACCGAAAAACGTCCAATTAGCCATTGTGAAGCTATGTGCATTCCTCAATGCAATATCTCAGAAGGTGATCGATCCAGATATCGTACCAACGCTAAGGAGTGATGTGGCGCAATGTCTTGTCAGTTTCGAGCTGGTGTTCCCACCATCCTTCTTCAATATCATGACGCACGTCCTAGTTCATCTAGTCGACGAGATTGTCATTCTGGGGCCCGTATTTCTACACAATATGTACCCCTTTGAGAGGTTCATGGGAGTCCTAAAGAAATATGTTCGTAACCGCGCTAGGCCAGAAGGAAGCATCTCCATGGGCCATCAAACAGGGGATGTCATCGGGTTTTGTGTTGACTTCATTCCTGGCCTTAAGAAGATAGGTCTCCCTAAATCGCGGTATGAGGGGAGACTGACTGGAAAAGGCACGCTTGGAAGGGACTCAATAATATGCAGGGACGGATATTCTTGGTCTCAAGCACACTACACAGTTCTACAGAACTCTACCTTGATGACCCGGTATGTCGATGAACACAAGAACAGTCTACGCTCCAAACACCCGGAGCAGTGCGACGACTGGATTACATGTGAACACATCAGGGCATTCAACAGTTGGTTGGAAACACGTCTCAGAGGTGACAACACTGTTTGTGATGAGCTTTACTTGTTGTCCAGGGGACCATCTTCGACTGTAATGATTTGGAAAGGATACGAGATAAATGGGAATACATTTTACACGATTGACCAAGATGAAAAGAGCACCAACCAAAACAGCGGTGTCCGCTTTGATGCAGCAACCGACAAGGGAAATGACACATATTATGGTTACATAGTAGACATATGGGAACTTGACTACGGAGTAGATTTTAAGGTCCCTTTGTTTAAGTGCAAGTGGGTCAATCTGTCAGGAGGCGGGGTACAGGTAGACCCACAGTACGGAATGACAACAGTGGATCTGAAAAATCTTGGCTACACTGACGAACCGTTTGTCCTAGCCAATGATGTGGCACAGGTTATCTATGTGAAGGACATGTCTACCAGACCGAGGAAAAGAAAAGACAAGGAAGCGAATACATCATACAATGAGCCAAAGTGCCACATAGTTCTTTCAGGAAAAAGGGACATCCTGGGAGTGGAGGGCAAGACAGACATGTCTGAAGAGTATGAAAAGTTTCATGAAATTCCCCCCTTCAAAGTCAAGGCTGACCCAAGCATCCTGATAAACGATGAAGATTATCCATGGTTACGGCGCAATAAGCAAACGACACAAGCGAAGAAAAAGTGAAGACTTTCTCCCGCAACTATTATGATGATACCATGCCAACTTTGTAACAGACGAGTATGATACCATTATCCGTTTTGTACATGCACATGCTATGCCAACTTTTTCAGAGTTCATTTGAAAACTATGAATTTGAAAACCTCGCCAACCGAAGGCCCACAGGCAGAGACAGCAGGGTTAGGCCCGAAAGCCTGTAGTTGAGAGGAGCTCGAGTGGGTGGGCGCAGCAGCGCTTATAAACCACACTTGAGCTCTCTCAACTAGCGAGGTGGGACTAAACTTTTCGGCGCGGGGCAGCACAGGGCCTTTGGTCCCGGTTGGTGGCATCAACCGGGACTAAAGGGAGCAATGGTCCCGGTTCGTGGCACCAACCGGGACCAATGCACCCCTTTAGTCCCGGTTGGTGCCACCAACCGGGACCAAAGGCCGCCGCTTCCCGCCCTTTGGGCTGCTGAAAATTGGCCTTTGGTCCCGGTTGGTGGCACCAACCGGGACT
>NC_057795.1:33694947-33700791 GCF_018294505.1 Triticum aestivum | reverse complement strand
CGCCCCGGCCCGCCCCCACCATTATCGTCGTCGCTGGCGCCCGCCCCCACTGCCGCCCCTGCCTCGATGCCGCCCCTCCTCCCTGTTCGGTCCGGCTCCGGCGACCCCCTTTCCTCCCTGTCACCTCTCGATCCTCTTCATATAATTTTTTTCATATAATTTTTTTTCATATGCATATGTTGATTATATGATGGATGGATGATGTATATGTTCATTATATGGATGGATGGATGATGTATGCTTTTTTTCATATAATTTTTTTAGGCAGATTTTTAGAATTTTTTGTGTATGTATGTTATGTTTATATGTATGTATGTATGTTCATATGTATGCATGTTTATATGCAAAGAAAATGTATGAATGGTCATATGCAAAGAAAAATGTATGTATGGTCATATGCAAAGAAAATTTATGTATGTATGTTCATATGAAAGAAAAATGTATTTGATCATTATTTTAAAAAAAACAAGCAATACTACTTCATGCATTTTTAAGAAAGGAAGAAGAAGAAAAAGAATGAGAGGAAAAAGGAAATAAGAAGAGGAAGAAAGGAGAAGAAGAGGGGAGAGGAAGAAGAGGAGAAATAAATAAGAAGAAGAAAAAAGAAGACAAAGAAGAGGAGAAGAAGAATGAAAGGAATAGAGGGATAAGAAGAAAAAGAAGAGGAGAAGAAGAAAGAAAGGAATAGAGGAGAAAGAAGAAACTTTGACACGAGGGGGGGGGGTACCGATACCCCCTCCCCGATAAAATTATTTTCCCATGTATATGTATGTTGCATCATTGTCGATATAACGAGGGTGTCGAGGATCGCCGAGGGGTCGAGGGTCGGGAACTAGGGTAGAGGGTCGAGGGTCGTTAAGGGGTCAAGGGTCGAAGGTTTCAGGGTCGAGGGTTCCTATAGTGTCAAAGTATTGAAGAAATCCATGGCTTCATCATTAGCCGGAAGTAACCATGGCATGATGGTACGAAGTCCTCCAAAGTTATTCTGGAATGGAGTCCCGGATAGGATAATTTGCCTTTTTGTACGAATCTCAGCCAAGGCCTTTCAAATAACGATATTCAGAAGGTTCTTGCTGAACTTTGTACCAAAAAGCGAATTATCCTATCTAGGACTCCGTTCCAAAATAACTTTGGAGAGCTTCGTACCATCATGCACCTGTTACTTTCGCCTAATGATGAAGACATGGTTTTGTTGAATCCTTTGACACTAGGCAACCTCCCGACCCCTCGGCGATCTTCGACCCCTTGAGCCTCGACCGCTCGGCGATCCACGACCCTCTACCCTACCGCGGGCGTCGATGCCCACGTCACTTGTGGGACATAGATGTAGTGTTCAACGCCGACCCCCTCCCGATAGCTTCAACACGTGGGGAGGGGGGGTCGATATTACCCCCTCCTAGCTTTGTCGAGGCCACCCCAAACCCTAGAGAAGCAGCGTCGAGGCCACTAATATGATTCCTTATTGTGATTAGCTAGCTAGTTCTACGTTTGCCACTAATATATCCATATCTGTCATGTTTGAATAATAATTGCCATGTTGTAAATATTTGTAGAAACTATGGACACCCCCCGAGATGAAGCACAAGAAGTGTTGTTGAGGGATATAATCGCACAAGGAAGTGATGTTGTCTGCTCGTTGATGTTTCTCAACGACAACGATGGTCTGGAAGGAGAGGGTGAAGAAGCAGCTGGCTATTTACATGGCTCCGATGACCCAATGCCGGTGCAAGAAGGAGAGGGTGAAGAAGTAGACCGTGAGGACGGCTCCGGTGATCACCAAACCGAGTCCGGCCAGGTATATATATTAGTTAAGCCTGTGCTGACTAGCTAATTGATGCATTCATTGTTTTGGTATATATGTACACATATTAATTAACTCTCGTCTTTGTTCTTTTTTCTAGCCCTCCGGATCGAGCACAACTTCGGTAAAGAGACGAGGCCCAAAGAAAAGTTGAGCTCGGATGAAAAGTTTGAGATCATACAAATCGCGCGGGACGGCCAACCGATTGAACCCTACCGGACAAAGAAGGCATTTGTTGCTCAGTGCGGGGTTCTGGTTAGGGACAAGATCCCGATCAGCATCCACCAATGGTATAATCCTAAGAACGAAGACCCTGAGGTGTCTTATGTCAATGATATGCACAAAAATGATCTTTGGACTGAGCTGAAGTCAAATTTCACCCTACCGCTGGAGAATGATCCGGAGAAGCCAGTTATAGAGCCATTAATCAAGTATTTTGCTCTGAAGAAGATGGCAGACCTATTCAGGAATTGGAAGAAAGACCTCAATAGGTATGTCGAAAATAATGAGACACCAGAATTCAAGGGCAAATATGAGAAGATCAGAGATGACTGGCCCGCATTTGTGGCCCACAAGACATCGGAAAAGAGTAAAAAGATGTCGGCGACAAACAAGAGAAATGCTGCGAAGAAGAAGCTTCACCATCGCACGGGGTCAGGTGGCTACCTCTTAGCCCGGGCTAAGTGGGCCAAGGCTGAGAATGATCTGCATGATAAAGGGATCGAACCAGAGACAATGAACTGGCCAGACCATTGCCGTACTTGGTTCTTTGGGGCCGGCGGATCCTTGGACCCTATAACAGGGAAGTGCATTTGGACGGGCGAACAATTGGACATACCAGTCAAGAGGCTTCAGCAATATATCGAAGCAGCGCAGCAAGGGACGTTCATTCCAGACAGGGAGAAGGACGAGCTCACAATGGCCCTCGGCAATCCTGAGCACCCTGGACGGACACGAGGCACGCCAGGCTCCGTTTCGTGGAAGGCTGGATTTCCGGATGTAGGGGGTTACAAAACCTAGGAGAGGAGGAAGAAACTGGAGCAGAGCCAACTGCAGGCGCTGCACGAAAGGGTAATGGGGCTAGAGGAACGAGAAGCAGATCGCAGCAAACGACCTGCCGAAGCTTCCCCCGAAGCTACCCTGCCATCTCAGCGGAGAACCAGCGTGGCTTCCACCGAGCTGCTTTAGCCAGAGCATGCCTTGACGGCTCCTGCCAGCTATCCCATGGATGCTATCACGGATGCTGAAAATTGCCACCTTATGGCGCAATGGAGCAATTTGAAGGTCAAGGCGGCTGTTGGCTCAGTTTATCCTACTAAACCCGACTCAACTTTTCACTGCCGGCCGATTCCCGAAGGATATGCTAAGGTGATGGTCGATGAAATAACGGAGGGATTTGAGGACCTCCGGCTTGGCCACCCTACCGGTGAAGGGGAGTATCGGCTGGGTTCTGCTCTAAAGACTCCATGCCTATGGCGGAAGGATCTCATCAACCTTACGAACTCGACGCCTCCGCCTCCTCCTCCTCCTCCGGCGAGTCAGGGAACTCCGCCTCCTCCTCCGGCGAGTGACGATCAGGGCACTCGGCCGGCAACTTCTCCGGCGCGTGGCGGCACTCCGCCTCCTTCTCCGCCTGCGCCGGCGCGCCCGAGCAGCCAGCCTCCTCCTTCTCCGCCTTGTGAGCAAAGGCGGAAGAGACCCACCGCCGCTCCGGCTGCTCCGGCGCGTCGTAGTCCTTCTCCTCCGCCTCGTAAGCAAGGAAAGAAGACATCCGCTCCGTCTGCTCTGCCGGCATCTAGCAGTACAGCCAAAGGCGGGAGGAGATACAGATTCGGTCCTTCTCTGAAGACTCCAGAGAAGTTACCGTACGAGAGGAGCGAGGAGGAAAACGCGAAGATCGCGCAGACCGAAGTGGATGACTGGTTTCAAGGGTTGCAAGCAAAGAGACATCCACCTCCGGAGGAGAAGGTAGATCCGGTGAAAGCGAAGCGCACTCTGGCTGCCCTGACAAAACCACCCAAGTCTCCGCCGAAAGGTAACTATGAGCGCATTATTGGAAAGGCATTTGCTGAAGCGGAGAGGTCGGGAAGTACTAAAAGTGATCAAAGGATGAAAGAACGACGAGCTGGGAAACAAATTGCCCAGCTCGGCAAACAAGCGAAGCAATCGTGCCCCCCGCTCAAGGTGCCTGCTAGCGACATCGTCGATCCGAGGATGGTGCCCGGTTATGGCAATCCTGCAGATTACCTGCCCGACGATGTACATTATGATTTCTTGGAGGTGCAGATACAAAGATACGAGTACGGGAAGCCTCTCGTCAAAGATGAAAGTTCTCTATCAACGATGATGCGAAGATTGCATGATTGGTACATGAAAACCTGCAAAGAGTCTGATGGGAGGAGTACTTTGTATGTGAGAGTTAAAAAGGAGCATGACCTCCATGGAATTGAACTGTTGCCTATTCCATTTGAGGATTTCTATCAGTTTTTCAATCAATTGGCCATCGATAAATCAACGGTCACTTGCTACTGTCTGTAAGTAGTACTACTTCTGTCATTAAGTCTCTCTATATAACTTAGCCCTTTCATTGCATGTATTTATAATTATCCTCACTATATTATGCAGATTGAAGATCGCCAAATTGAAGAAAAGACAAGTGGGAGATATTGGGTTCATTAACACGTATCTCATAGATGCAACTGAGGTTGAATATCGTGCCAAAGAAACCGAGGCCAACTTGCTACGATCGTTGGAAATAAATGAACACAAAGATATAATACTCTTTCCTTACAACTTCAAGTAAGTGTTACTGTCTTGTGGCATATTCGGTTTCCTTATTAGTCCAGGTTATAGTAATGTAATATTGATGAGTTATGCATGTGTGCGCAGGTACCACTATATTCTCCTAGAGATTAAGCTTGAGAAGGGAGTAGTAACTGTCTTAGACTCGAAGCGAAAAGACCCCAAGGAGTAAGCGGACATGACTGAACTGCTCGAGAAGTAAGTTAAATCGATCATTATCCACCATATCAGCAACTTTGTTCATTTCTGATATCAAGTAATTGTTTTCTTTGTATGGCAGGGCTTGGAGAAAATTCACCAAAAAAGCTCCGGGACTACCGAAGAACCTGCAATTTAGGCACCCGAAAGTAAGTACTATATAGTAGCATATTCCACGCATCTCCTAGTGATTCAAGCGCTAGTTTCATCAATACCATTTAGCATGCTTGCTAATTATCAGTTTGATTGACCTCTATTTCTTGTAAAGTGGTTGTGGCAGGAACAAGGGAATGATTTCTGTGGATACTACATTTGCGAGTCCATCCGCCACACGACCTGTGAGCGGGGCTACTCCGACAAACAATATGAAGTGCGTAAATAACAATATTCACAATTTTATTTTATTACCATCATTTGTGTTGACTTTCATTCATTCATATATATGTATGTATTGACCCCTTCTTAAAATTAGATGTTTCAGATGCGGGATGAACTCCTAGCACCAGATCGCATGCGAGCAATTCAAGAGGAATTGGCGGCATTCTTTCTTGACCACGTGATCGCTGAAGACGGAGAATACTATGTGGACCACGCGTCCGTATGTTAGGAGATTATATATTTGTAAAAGATAATTATTGTATATATGTAGCCGGTAGTGTCGGATAGATATACGAGAACTTGTTGTTCGACCAATCTCTCGGAGAAGGAGAGGTGGTCGATATCACTTCTCTCTGTATGCATATATGTTCAAGATGATCTTCTGTTTGCTTACTCTAGCTAGCTAGAGTGTCTAGCTAGTCCTCTCTATACGTATGTATGGTACGTAGCGTCGACCAAGCACGGACAAAAGAGAGGACACTTCTCTCTATTAATTAGCTAGCTATAGCACAATATATGAAACACCTAAATTAACCCCCCAAAACCCCCCAAACCCCCCCCCTTTCAAAAACAAAAAACAAAAACCACAGCCACATAAACGCTGACGCGTGGATGCCTATTGGTCCCGGTTGGTGCCACCAACCGGGACCAAAGGCCCTCCTGCC
>NC_057795.1:33694210-33694937 GCF_018294505.1 Triticum aestivum | reverse complement strand
ATATATATATATATATATATATATATACATATATATGTATTGACCCCCTTCTTAAAATTAGATGTTTCGGATGCGGGATGAACTCCTAGCACCAGATCGCATGCGAGCAATTCAAGAGGAATTGGCGGCATTCTTTCTTGACGACGTGATCGCTGAAGACGGAGAATACTATGTGGACCACGCGTCCGTATTTTAGGAGATTATATATTTGTAAAAGATAATTATTGTATATATGTAGCCGGTAGTGTCGGATAGATATACGAGAACTTGTTTGTTCGACCAATCTCTCGGAGAAGGAGAGGTGGTCGATATCACTTCTCTCTGTATGCATATATGTTCATGACGATCTTCTGTTTGCTTACTAGCTAGCTAGCGTGTCTAGCTAGTCCTCTCTATACGTATGTATGTATGGTACGTAGCGTCGACCAAGCACGGACAAAAGAGAGGACACTTCTCTCTATTAATTAGCTAGCTATAGCACAATATATGAAACACCTAAATTAACCCCCCAAAACCCCCCAACCCCCCCCCCTTTCAAAAACAAAAAACAAAAACCACAGCCACATAAACGCTGACGCGTGGATGCCTATTGGTCCCGGTTGGTGCCACCAACCGGGACCAAAGGCCCTCCTGCCTGGGCTCAGGGGACAGGCCACGTGGAGGCCCTTCTGTCCCGGTTCTGGATTGAACCGGGACTAAAGGGGTCAGGGCATTAGTACCGACCCTT
>NC_057795.1:33692693-33694200 GCF_018294505.1 Triticum aestivum | reverse complement strand
GTGGATGCCTATTGGTCCCGGTTGGTGCCACCAACCGGGACCAAAGGCCCTCCTGCCTGGGCTCAAGGGACAGGCCACGTGGAGGCCCTTCTGTCCCGGTTCTGGATTGAACCGGGACTAGGGGTCAGGGCATTAGTACCGACCCTTTAGTCCCGGTTCATGAACCGGGACTAAAGGCCCTCACCAACCGGGACAATAGGCCCTTTTTCTACTAGTGATATGGAGCCGGGAGGCATCGAACTGAAATCTAGAAGGTGAGGAAGTAGATTGATTTCCAGTGTCGAGGATCAGAGGGGCATGATCCAAACCCACAATAGCCTTAGACTTAAGCGTCGCGAGAGGGAAAAGAGAATCCCAATTCGAGCAAACAAGAAGGCGGTCTAGGACGGAACGGATAGGGGAAGGTTGGTGGTTAGTCCAAGTGAACCTAGATCCCACCCTAGGGATCTCACGCAAAGCACAAGAGCTAATGAAGTCATTGAAAGCGTCAGCCAGGGCCCGGGAGAAATTACTAGTGTTCTTGTCCATGCGACAGTGAAGCAAGTTGAAATCACCACCAATCACCAAGGGGAGCGAGCAGGCTTCTACTTTAATGGAAATTTCGTCCAAAAAGATGGGAGAGAGGGAACGATCAGCCGAGCCATACACGACCATAAATTCCCAGAGAGCATTAAGTTGACGATGGAAAAGCACAATGCTAGCCGAAAAGATACCATGATCAAAAGCAACAAAATCAAAAACATCTCGTTTCGAACCTAGCAGAATGCCACCAGAATGGCCCGAGGAGGGCAAGAAGTTCCAATCAAACCGATCCGCCCCCGCGATAGAAGAGAGCTCATGAGGAGAGAAGGAGGCTCTAAAGGTTTCAATCAAGCCAATCAGGTCAATATTATTCCCCCTGACCAAATCTTTAATTTGGTCTCGGCGTCCCTGAGCGCCGAAACCTCTAATGTTCCAGAAGAGGGCTTTCATTTATAAGAGAGGTTTTTCATGCGCAAACTCGACCTATAGGGAGCCAAGCAGGATTTAGCACGTTTAGAAACCCCCTTTTTCACCTGGGTCCCAACCCCATCACCAGCGGCTACTGCCTCTGAAACCCCACTAGCCACAACTGGAGGGGCAGAAGGAGTAGCAGCCACTTCCTTAGCCTTAGCCAAAGCCGCCTGAGCCACTTCATTATCCCTAATAAGAGCAATCAGAGAGGAGGGAGAGCCGTGGTTGTGATCTAGAGAAATGCCCGCGGCTGCGAGTACCTTAGACAAGTGATCATCCGAGAGGGAGGGCTCGCCTTCTCTTCTTCCTCTTCTCTTCTTCCTCTTCCTCTTCTCTTCTTCCTCTTCTTCCTCTTCTTCCTCTTCCTCTTCTTCTTCTTCCTCTTCTTCCTCTTCTTCCTCTTCTTCCTCTTCTTCCTCTTCTTCTTCATCTTCTTCTTCTTCTTCTTCTTCTTCTTCTTCTTCTTCTTCTTCTTCTTCTTCTTCTTCTTCTTCTTCTTCTTCTTCCTCTTCCT
>NC_057795.1:33665121-33691117 GCF_018294505.1 Triticum aestivum | reverse complement strand
TCTTCCTCTTCTTCTTCTTCCTCTTCCTCTTCTTCTTCTTCTTCTTCTTCTTCCTCTTCTTCTTCTTCTTCTTTAGTACCGGTTCGTGGCACGAACCGATACTAAAGATTCGCAATGAACCGGTATTAAAGGTCTCCTCCCGCCTAGTCATTTGAACCGGCACTAATGGACGCATTAGAGCCGGCTCATATGCAAACCGGTACTAATGTTACTCATATTAGGTCCTTTTTCTACTAGTGGTCTGTGCATCGGGCAGGTAGAGGTTTGGCACAATAGATGCTTGCTTGGGTCATGCGTCTTGGTGACAACAGGCACAGCCTCACCTCGACTTGACACAACATCTATGTGGCTTTGTTATTTCTATCTAATCACTATCCAGGATTTCTTCTTCTTCGATGCGACAACCAATGAAAATCCTCACAAAAACCTCAGAGGTGTTCCACGCCAGAGATGGAAAAGCCAGTAATCCAACCGAAAAAAGCCGTACATGGATCCCAACACAGAAGAGTCGACCAGACCGACGATACTACGATGCTTAATTTGGTTCCTCACCCTCGATCGAGAGTCGGCGGAGTGAGAGGAAGTAGGTTATCGGAGGAGGGAGATCGAGCGCCGGCGGTGGAGCTCCCTCCCGCTGCGGGAGGTGCTCGTATGCAGGAGAGTCCACTAGTAGGAAACGGGCCATTAGTCCTGGTTCGTAAGGGCCTTTAGTCCCGGTTTTACAACCGGGACTAAGGAATCGAGACTAAAGGCCTTCCTTTTTAGTCATGGTCGTGCCATGAGCCGGGACTAAAGGGACTCCACATGGCCGATACAGGGCGCTAAGGCAGGATGGCCTTTAGTCCCGGGACTAGAGGGCCACCACGGGTCAGGCTCTGCCGAGCACTATGGTTAGGGTTAGGGTTTAAGGTTTTGGAGGGTTGATAGGGTTTCATTTTGTGTTTCCCCCTTTTCTTTTTGTGTTTACCATTCAATTCTTTTACATTTTGGGTTTTCATTTTCATTTTATTTTTTCCATTTAGGTCGACACTAGCTAATACATATAGCAATGAATAAACCATTACACAATGTCGTCATGAATATATAGAGAGATTTGACCTCTCTTTCTTCGTTCTTGGTCGAACAACAAGTTTTTGTATATCTATTTGACGCTATTACATATAGTACACGTTCATGCATATATACAATATAACGTCTCTTACGGTCCCTAATATCTAATTACCAAAATAGCATTTCAAATCCCGATAGTATTATCCGTCTGTAGGTATGACCTCTTCAAGAAAGAATCCCACCAATTCCTCTTGAATTGCTCGTATGTGTTCCTTTGATAGGAGTTTGTCTCTCTTCTGTTGGATCCAATTTAAAAAGGGGGTAATAAAATAAAATTGTGAGTATTTTTTACGTACTTAAAATTGTTGTAACGATTTTCCCTATTCACAGGTCTCGTCTGACGAATAAACTTGCAAACGTAGTGTCCACATAAATTATTCCTGGGTGCCCGCCTCAAGCAATTTACGAGAATAGAGTGCAATAAAAATAATACTCAAGCATGATAATGGTATTGAAACTAGAATCAAAGAGAGATGCGTAGAACTATCTAGTACTACTTACTTTGGGGTGTTGAAATCGTGCTCCTTTTTCCATTCACCCCTAGCCTCCTTCGTGAACTTTTTGCCAAACCCTGCCCGACAAAGAAAAATATTTCTTGATATCAGGAAATGAACGAAAGTTGCCGATATAGTGCCATAATGATTGAACTTACTTCTGGAGCATTCACTCATGTACGCCCACTCCTTATGGTCTTTACGTCTCGAGTCCAAGACAATTACTACTCCCGCGTCAAGCTAAATGACTAGCTGAATAAAGTGGAACTGCGCACACATAACTCATCAATTACACTTAACCTCGTGTAAGTGAAACAGAATGTGCACAAGACAGTAACACTGATTGAAGTTGTAAGGAAGTAGTATTCTCCTTCTGGTTTGTTGTCATGTTAACGCCTTAAGCATGGTTTTTGCTGTATCCTAGGTGTTGTGTGCTACCGTATATTCATTTACGGTATTTGGGTTAATGAACCCAATGTCATAGATTTGTCCTGTTTTGCATTTGAGGATCTTTAGTCTGCAGAGAACAATTACATATACATGCAATGAACAAGCTGAGCTAGAGACTTAATTACATAAATAGTACTTACAAACAATAGCAACTGACAATAGTTTCGGCGAGGGGCGTCTTGATTGTATAACTGAAATAATCATCAAATTCAATGTACATCACCTCGACTCCATTGAAAAAATGCTCATCTTTAATTCCCACATAGATATTGTTGCTCCCTTCCTTTGAGGCTTCCATGTACCACTGATGCAATCTTCACATTTGTGTTGGTAGATGGGGAAGCTCCTCGGGTCTGACGAGAGGCTTGCCATTCTCAAATTTAAAGGCTAACTCAGCCATGAGGAACTGTATATATCGTCGCCTAAGTATTCACCAAGAGAGAAACAAAGATCATTGACTGCTACCCCCAGATCATTAGCGATATCGGTAAACACCTTGAGCAATGGCACGATTGGTTTTTCTGTTCGTCGAGCTGGCGAATTGTTTTCCACTTGCACCACTGCTACTTCCCGCGCCCTTTACTTCATCAAATGTCTTTTCAATATAGCGGTCATAGTTTGATAGCAGCGAAGGTGGTGGTGGTCACGTAAGGTTATCCAGACAGCACTTCGCTTTTATCGGATCTATTTTCTCCTTTGGATCTAGATGGGTGAGTGTAAACTGGTGTTTCACATCAGCAGCCACGACCTTGTTGAGTTCATCATCACTCAGTTTGTATGGTAACTCGGTAGGAGCCTTCTTGAAGCTTCTATCTGTTCTGGATTTGTAGTTGTACTACTAGCCATCGGAGCAGCGGCCGGTCTCTTCCGCCTGGGCTGAGGCAGCGGAGTCTGCTCATGCAGCGGATACGGCTGAGGCAGCGGAGTCAGCTGGCGCGGCAGAGATGGCTGAGCCAGCGGAGTCTGCTGACGCGGCGGAGACGACTGAGGCGGAGTCAGCTGACACGTCGGAGATGGCTGAGACAGCAGGGTCTGCTGATGTAGCGGAGACGGCTGAGGCGGAGTCTACTGACGCGGCATCCAATGTGGAAGCACGATGTGTTGCTTTCTCCATAGAATTGTAGCCCTTCTGGCATCTCCCAGATGAGTCTCCCCTTCACATGTAGGGTACTCAAGCTCCAGCTGCCCAAATCCATTCATAACTTCATCCACCCCAACAACAGCATAGCCATCTGGAATCAGAAAGTTCCATCAGGTCGACGAGGTAAGGCATAGACTATCGCTGCCTTCATGGATAGGTTCATGCATTTCACATGTAGATCACAATATTCTCTCTGTGTGATATCATCTGCGGGGTAGAGAGGAGCCATAATATAATCTATGGGCTGCACGAGCTCCGTGGAAGCCACGATGTTTTTCCGCTAAGATGGTGGGGTAGCTCCGTAGGCAGTATCGAATGAAGGATCTTCATGCAGGGAGATGGTGGGCCAGTAGCTCGTTGGCTGGTAAGTGCATCTATTTGCTTCTGCTGCAACGCTACTCTTTCTTCTACCATCTGCAACCAGTCTTCATCCTCTTTCTTCTTTCTCCCTTAGCTTCTATAAGTCTCACTGCTGTCGGGAAACCCAACCCTCAACGGAACGGAGCCTGATGTGCCTCGTGTTCATCCAGGGTGTTCAGGATTCCCGAGAGTGCATATCAGCCTGTCCTTCTCTCTCTCGGGGTGGAACTCCCCTACCCACACAACCTTCATTTCATCTTGTATGGCTTTGATGGGTGTTGCAAGTTAAACTTTTGTATAAACACACTTCCCCGTAGAACCAAGCCTTTGCCTGCTCGTTCCACATCAATGGCTCTAGATCGTTCTCACCTTTCTCCCACTTAGGCCTGGCAAAATTGTAGCCACCTGACCCCATAACATGGTTATATTTCTACTTTCCACCATTGTCCTTTTTTATTTTTGACCTTTTCTTACCTACCTCCGATGTCTTGTACGCCACAAATGCGGGCCAGTGATCTTTTAACTTTGCATCTGCTCCGGTGAATGTCGTAGTCTTCTCTTTCTGGACATACTTTTTGTGCAATCTATTCTTCTAGTTGTTGAATTGTTGGGTCATCTTCTTAAGAGCCCACACCTTGACTTCTCGCTATAAAACATAGTTATTTGGATCGAACTCTCGCAGTAGGGTGAAATTTGTCATAAATGTATTCCAAAGCTCATCTTTGGATCTATCCTCGACATAAGAAACTCCATCGTCCTTCCTTGGCTTATTCCATTCTTGGATGCTGATCGGGATGTTGTCCCTAACAAAAACTCTGTACTGATGTATAAATCGGTCCGCGTTCCGCTTGGGAGCAGTCGGTTTTCCATCTGCACCGGCTTCTTTGATCGTGAACCTTTCATTCTCGCCCAACCTTTTTTTGGGCCTCGTCTCTTTATAAAAGGTTGGCTCGATCTGGAGGGCTACAAGAAGAAAGAAGCTAGCATTAATATATGTACATACAAATCAATTAATGCATCTAGCCTGCAGAGGCTTAATTAATAAACCTCGCCGAACTATGCAACAGTTAAGGCTCCAACACCGGAGGAGCCGTCATCTTCCCTCCATTCTCTCATCCGAGCCGTCGTCTTCTCTTCCCTCACCATCGGAGTCATTCAGAAAATGTGAGGTGATATCATCATCTCTGCCGCTGATTATTTCTCCCAACATCTCTTCTTGTTCTAAGTCTCTGTCATGTTGCATAGTTTCTGCAAATATTAGAACATGGCAATATACAACCATGAGAGATATGCAGAGGTCGGGTGTGTGCTCATTATGTTTTTATTCTCTTGATGCTCCATTTTGAGCCAATAAAATTTACCATTTGTTGAAAAAAAACTATTGTATAATTAAGCATTGCAATCTATTTAGGTTAAAATTTGGGGGATTGTGGTGAGGAATTCGGAGGAGATGTGGGAATTCTGAGCACTAAGTGGCACGGCGGCTAGCATGACCAAATACCATGGGAAGGCGCATCACGACAAGCGCTCGACACTTCTTTTCGTAAAGGAGCATGACCCCGGGGCTCTGCATAAGGCGATACATGTAACCATTTTATTTATTTTTCACCAAGACTTCACAAAGTAATACATCAATAAGTTTGAAGCCACCATCTCGGCAATATCTATTGCTATTCCTATCAACTTGGTGAAGAGGTTCAGATTGTCTGAGCTGCATACCCAGACCTCACACCAAACCCCAAAATCTAAAGCCAGAGGTCCCAACTAAGCCGCATTGCCTGGTCTAGGATACACACCAATCTGACGCACTCTCAGTGGAAATCGCATGCGCACGCTGCAGACGCTGCCGCCTCTGTCTTCCATCGATCCATCTTCTGAGCAGGTACTGATGCATCAATCTTGCGAGGCCCAACTACCATCAATGCCACCATGATGCTAGACAGCCCCACCATCCTGCGTTCATCCATCAACACGCGATCACCGCTGAGACCGTGCTACTCCATGGTGCTGAGACCCGCCGTTGTCGACGTGCCATATGCCACATTGCACCTCCTTCGTGAACACCACCTGCTACCACTACTCTCATCCTCTCCGCCTGTAGTTCCTCTAACCGAGCACCCGAACGCCCCAGGCGACGCCTCCAAGAAGGGCACGACACACGTAGTGCCGCCACCGCCTAATCTAAGGAGATTTTTCGTCTACACTTGGGCATAGGGTAGGGGTATAGGGGAGGGACCTCGATGGTGCCTTCAACGAGGAGACCGGTGCTTGGTGACACCAAAGAGATTTAGATGTGACCAAGAATGGGATGAGCGGTGGAAAGACGTAAGTATCAGTGAGGTGATCGACCAGGCAGGCAGTTCTAAATACAATGTATCCACTATTACTTGAGAATCGGAGGCGGTTACGAATTTTAAACAACCTGTGTGTGATATTACAGGCGGCTTCAAATTTTCAACCGCCTCCAAAGCTAAAATAACAGCCTCCATTGAGTCATTAGAGGCGGCTTTGGCCAAGTTGGTCACAATCGCCTTCGGTGGCCGCTACTGATTACAGTTTTGTTGCTATGCTTGAAAATCTTGTTTTTCTTCCTCGCTGATGTGGGACAGATAGATGACACCTGAATCTGATAGGTGGTTTGTAGTATACCACGATGGCGACCATTTTGGTTGCGTCAGCGAGGATATGCATTATTTATTAAAGATGAGACCGTATGAAGGCAACCTTTCGCTGAAAGCATAATGGCAGTCTTCCGGAACGCACAAGCTTTTCAGTCTGGCCGCTGACTTCAGAGTGCGGATGAATCCTCTCTATTTTTCTTTGTATCCAAATTTTACACTTTTACAGTATGTGCAGCCTACCGTGCAGGAGTATAGGATAGAAGGAATGTTCTTTCTTCTTCTCTCTGTTGTTTGGCAAAGGTGGGTGTGGGATGTACATGTAACGCAAAAGTTAAACCAATTATACCCGTACTTTGTTCAATAAAGAAACCAAATATGCCCGTTATGGGAACATGGGCAAAAAAGAAATCTTGAAATCATATATATGTATATATATATATATACATATATATATATATACATATATATATATATATATATATCGGGTTTTTCCTGCAATTGTCGCAAAATGTTCTGTGAAATTCCCACTGCATTCGTTGGATATTGGGCTCTGTGAACTCTGAGCCACCACCGTCAAAAAAAGGAAAATAAATAAAAAAAAAGCTCTGAGCCAGAGCAGAAGGCATCACTGACAGTTTTGTTTGCTTAAATCCTTACAAATGGTAAACACTTTCCTACAGCTCAACCTCAGGAACTGGACTTGATAGGGAAGTGAACAAATTAAACATCATTACAAATGGTTAACACTTTCCTACAGCTACACCTCAGGAACTAGACTTGATAGGAAAGTGAACGAATTAAACAGGGGATATCGGAAAAAAGCAAACAAAACGTGAAAATAACTACTAACAGAGCAATAATTCATCCTGGAGCCCGGGCTCATCTGCTCCCGCTCAGTAAAAAATTCAAAAAAAAACTAGAAAAATTTAATAAATTCCAATTTTTTTGTGGTGGTAGATAATTTGACGCGTGAGGTGCGCACCAAAATTCAACTCATTTGGACATCTGAGCAGCTCTCGGCAAAAAAGACAAATCGGGTCAAAACAGTGCGGGAACAGTACACATTTTTACAGACCCTAATTTTGTCTTTTTTGCCGAGAGCTGCTCAGATGCTCAAATGAGCTGATTTTTGGGGCGCATCTCACGCGTCAAATTATCTACCACCATAAAAAATTTGGAATTTTTTGAATTTTTCTAGTATTGTTTTTGAATTTTTTTCTAAACATGGGTGCAGATGAGCCCGGGAGCCAAAACTCCGCGTCTAGCTCAAACTAAAGGAGGATAAACTCACATTTCAGTACTAGGAACAAGGCCTACAAGGACATAATCTACGGTAGGACAACTTGTAACTGGGATCATACGCTGACTAAAATATCTTGGAAAACGTCTACGATGTTTTAAATTTTTCTTGTTCCAAATCCACGAGACATGACAATATGAACTATACCAAGCTTTTCAAATCTAGGCCGATATATCACTTTGGAGCACTACCGATATGAACACAAAATATCATTTTGTAAATGTCATTTGCAAACGTATCATCTGATATGGACCGAAATATCGACCGATATGGCCGCTATCTGGCCTGATACATCCACCGATATAGAATAATACGTAGATGACAACAATTCATATCAGAAAGCAGTGAAATAAGATTATGTAGTTACAATTATATATTATCAAAGTCATGCACAATGTTTCGTACAAATGTACATATATCATATTATTTTTAATCATATAGTCAGGATTTTGTGAATGTTTCCTTAACAGTTTTTTAATCAACAATTTAATAAATTAGAAATTTAAAAGAGTTATGTTAGAGCTTGACACCATACATTTTGTTTTATTAAAAAATGGTTTAAACAAGAATAATGAAAAAAACTAGACATGGTTTCTCCGATATATCTACATATCGTCCGATATATCACCCGATATCCGACATCCGATATGTCAAAGCCAAACCAATACGAACCTGATATCCGATATTTTAAAGCTTGAACTATACTCACTGGTTTCAAGATAAAGTAGTTCGTATTCTTTACATGCATTCACACAAACAGGTAGGCGCACACGTCTACTGAAGTTTCTTGTTCAACGAGGGAGGGAAAGATGAACTGGGGTCAACAAGAATTCACTGCTAGGATGAGGAAACAATGTTGCCTTGGGCTGTTTGTTAATCCAGCGTTAGTAGCGAGATCAACAGACACGATTTAACCGAATAAGGAAAAAAAAGAAGCTTCATTTACTTTTTACTTTATTAACACACGTCAAGGACATATTGCACATCATATAGCTTTGAACATGGTTTAAGCCTTAACTTCATCTTATCTCATTGAGAATCAAAACTGCAATATCTGCTTTAGAAAATCAATCATGGGAAAGGCATAAAAACGCACAAACAGCAAACTGAAATATGCCATACACATTGTTTTAGTAGTTATCAGCTAAATAGCTAATAGTGTTCTCCTCTACAGGACATGAAAAATGAGATGTGTAATAACATATTACCTCCGTCACGAAATAAGTGTCTCAAATTTCCACTAACTCTAGTACAAACTTTTACTAAGATTAAGACACTTATGTTGGGACGGAAGGAGTAGAACACAATATTACATTGAACTGTATGTACTATTACGACCATCGTACCATAACTACCAGTGCCGGACGGTACCGCACAAGAAAGACAACAGACCGTTCAACAGCACACGGCTGCAAGTGTACTTACACTCGGACTGTTGGCCCAGAGCCAACCTTGATGACGCTGTCGTTGAGTACTTCTCGACGATGATGACGAATGCTGGCTACCAAACTGACAAAGTTTATTTACGTCGAGTGGACCGCAGTGCAAAGCTGGCCTCCTGCTAGCAGTCAAGCCTTCCTTGTGTACGTTGCCTGATGGATGTACACACGTATGGCACTAGTCGCTAGCTAGCTCAGATAAGTCGCCGGAGCACAATACGCAGACTCGCCGAGTTGACCAAAAGGCTGGTGTCGAGCCTTTGCACTTTATTGCTTTTTGATCGTAGAGTGAAGATCATGAAGCAATAAAGAAAGAATGCTCCCGTGGCCATCCAATCCTCTCGTGCGTACGTGTATTGCCGGCTAGGATCGATCAAGCTGATCCATAGCTAGATAGCTTTGTCTATTTGAGCATCTCTAGCCGTTGGGCTCTTCAGGAGGCGCGTAAAATCACCGTTTGGGGGCGAGCCGGCGTAAAAGATCGGCCTGGGGGCGAGTGGGTTCCCAGTCGCCGTTTAACTTAAAAAAAAACATTCGGCAAAGTTCGGCTAAATTCGGCTAAAATTCGGCAAACTTGGCATATATTAGACATGTTCGACATTTTACATAGCAAATTTATCTAAAAAAAAGCCAAAACTACAACTACGGGACAAAGCAGTCGCTGAACGCGACGTAGTCGTCGCCGTTGTCGCCATCCTTGCCGTCGTCTTCATCGTCGGCCTTCTCCTGAAGGAAATATGCCCTAGAGGCAATAATAAAGTTATTATTTATTTCCTTATAATCATGATAAATGTTTATTATTCATGCTAGAAGTGTATTTACCGGAAACATAATACATGTGTGAATACATAGACAAACAAAGTGTCACTAGTATGCCTCTACTTAACTAGCTCGTTAATCAAAGATGGTTATGTTTCCTAACCATGAACAATGAGTTGTTATTTAATTAACGAGGTCACATCATTAGCAGAATGATCTGATTGACATGACCCATTCCATTAGCTTAGCACCCGATCGTTTAGTATGTTACTATTGCTTTCTTCATGACTTATACATGTTCCTATGACTATGAGATTATGCAACTCCCGTTTACCAGAGGAACACTTTGGGTACTACCAAACGTCACAACGTAACTGGGTGATTATAAAGGAGTACTACAGGGGTCTCCAATGGTCAATGTTGGGTTGGCGTATTTCGAGATTAAGATTTGTCACTCCGATTGTCGGAGAGGTATCTCTGGGCCCTCTCGGTAATACACATCACATAAGCCTTGCAAGCATTACAACTAATATGTTAGTTGTGAGATGATGTATTACGGAACGAGTAAAGAGACTTGCCGGTAACGAGATTGAACTAGGTATTGGATACCGACGATCGAATCTCGGGCAAGTAACATACCGATGACAAAGGGAACAACGTATGTTGTTATGCGGTCTGACCGATAAAGATCTTCGTAGAATATGTAGGAGCCAATATGGGCATCCAGGTCCCGCTATTGGTTATTGACCAGAGACATGTCTCGGTCATGTCTACATTGTTCTCGAACCCGTAGGGTCCGCACGCTTAAGGTTACGATGACAGTTATATTATGAGTTTATGCATTTTGATGTACCGAAGGTTGTTCGGAGTCCCGGATGTGATCACGGACATGACGAGGAGTCTTGAAATGGTCGAGACGTAAAGATTGATATATTGGAAGCCTATGTTTGGACATCGGAAGTGTTCCGGGTGAAATCGGGATTTTACCGGGTTACCGGGAGGTTACCGGAACCCCCCGGGAGCCATATGGGCCATCATGGGCCTTAGTGGAAAGGAGAAAGGGGCAGCCCAAGGTGGCTGCGCCTCTTTCCCCTCCCCTAGTCCTATTAGGACTAGGAGAAGGTGGCCGGCCCCCCTCTCTCCCTTCCCCTCCGAGGAATCCTAGTTGGACTAGGATTGGGGGGAGGAATCCTACTCCCAGAGGGAGTAGGACTCTCCTGCGCCTCCCTCTTTGGCCGGCGAGCCTCCCCTCCTCTCCTCCTTTATATACGGAGGCAGGGGCACCTCTAAACACACAAGTTGACACAAGTTGATCCACGTGATCGATTCCTTAGCCGTGTGCGGTGCCCCCTGCCACCATATTCCTCGATAATACTGTAGCGGAGTTTAGGCGAAGCCCTGCTGCTGTAGTTCATCAAGATCGTCACCACGCCGTCGTGCTGACGAAACTCTTCCCCGACACTTTGCTGGATCGGAGTCCGGGGATCGTCATCGAGCTGAACGTGTGCTCGAACTCGGAGGTGCCGTAGTTTCGGTGCTTGATCGGTTGGATCGTGAAGACGTACGACTACTTCCTCTACGTCGTGTCATCGCTTCCGCAGTCGGTCTGCGTTGGGTACGTAGACAACACTCTCCTCTCGTTGCTATGCATCACATGATCCTGTGTGCGCGTAGGAAAATTTTTGAAATTACTACGAAACCTAACAAGAACATCCTAAAATACCTGAAAAGGACTAAGGATATGTTTCTCGTATATGGAGGTGACAAAGAGCTCACCGTAAAAGGTTACGTTGATGCAAGCTTTGACACTGATCCGGACGATTCTAAATCGCAAACCGGATACGTGTTTACATTAAACGGTGGAGCTGTCAGTTGGTGCAGTTCTAAACAAAGCGTTGTAGCGGGATCTACATGTGAAGCGGAATACATAGCTGCTTCGGAAGCAGCAAATGAAGGAGTCTGGATGAAGGAGTTCATATCCGATCTAGGTGTCATACCTAGTGCATCGGGTCCAATGAAAATCTTTTGTGACAATACTGGTGCAATTGCCTTGGCAAAGGAATCCAGATTTCACAAAAGGACCAAACACATCAAGAGACGCTTCAACTCCATCCGGGATCTAGTCCAGGTGGGAGACATAGAGATTTGCAAGATACATACGGATCTGAATGTTGCAGACCCATTGACTAAGCCTCTTCCACGAGCAAAACATGATCAGCACCAAGGCTCCATGGGTGTTAGAATCATTACAGTGTAATCTAGATTATTGACTCTAGTGCAAGTGGGAGACTCAAGGAAATATGCCCTAGAGGCAATAATAAAAGTTATTATTTATTTCCTTATAATCATGATAAATGTTTATTATTCATGCTAGAAGTGTATTTACCGGAAACATAATACATGTGTGAATACATAGACAAACAAAGTGTCACTAGTATGCCTCTACTTGACTAGCTCGTTAATCAAAGATGGTTATGTTTCCTAACCATGAACAATGAGTTGTTATTTGATTAACGAGGTCACATCATTAGCAGAATGATCTGATTGACATGACCCATTCCATTAGCTTAGCACCCGATCGTTTAGTATGTTGCTATTGCTTTCTTCATGACTTATACATGTTCCTATGACTATGAGATTATGCAACTCCCGTTTACCGGAGGAACACTTTGGATACTACCAAACGTCACAACGTAACTGGGTGATTATAAAGGAGTACTACAGGTGTCTCCAATGGTCGATGTTGGGTTGGCGTATTTCGAGATTAGGATTTGTCACTCCGATTGTCGGAGAGGTATCTCTGGGCCCTCTCGGTAATACACATCACATAAGCCTTGCAAGCATTACAACTAATATGTTAGTTGTGAGATGATGTATTACGGAACGAGTAAAGAGACTTGCCGGTAACGAGATTGAACTAGGTATTGGATACCGACGATCGAATCTCGGGCAAGTAACATACCGATGACAAAGGGAACAACGTATGTTGTTATGCGGTCTGACCGATAAATATCTTCGTAGAATATGTAGGAGCCAATATGGGCATCCAGGTCCCGCTATTGGTTATTGACCAGAGACATGTCTCGGTCATGTCTACATTGTTCTCGAACCCGTAGGGTCCGCACGCTTAAGGTTACGATGACAGTTATATTATGAGTTTATGCATTTTGATGTACCGAAGGTTGTTCGGAGTCCCGGATGTGATCACGGACATGACGAGGAGTCTCGAAATGGTCGAGACATAAAGATTGATATATTGGAAGCCTATATTTGGATATCGGAAGTGTTCCGGGTGAAATCGGGATTTTACCGGAATACCGGGAGGGTTACCGGAACCCCCCGGGAGCTATTTGGGCCATAGTGGGCCTTAGTGGAAAAGAGAAGGGGCTGCCCTAGATGGGCTGCGCGCCCCCCCTTCCCCTAGTCCTATTAGGACTAGGAGAGGTGGCCGGCCCCCTCCTCCTCTTTTCCCCTCCGAGGAATCCTAGTTGGACTAGGATTGGAGGGGGAATCCTACTCCCAGAGGGAGTAGGACTCTCCTACGCCTCCTCCCCTTGGCCGGCCAGCCTCCCCTCCTCTCCTCCTTTATATACGGAGGCAGGGGCACCTCTAAACACACAAGTTGACACAAGTTGATCCACGTGATCTATTCCTTAGCCGTGTGCGGTGCCCCCTGCCACCATATTCCTCGATAATACTGTAGCAGAGTTTAGGCGAAGCCCTGCTGCTGTAGTTCATCAAGATCGTCACCACGCCGTCGTGCTGACGAAACTCTTCCCTGACACTTTGCTGGATCGGAGTCCGGGGATCATCATCGAGCTGAACGTGTGCTCGAACTCGGAGGTGTCGTAGTTTCGGTGCTTGATCGGTTGGATCGAGAAGACGTACGACTACTTCCTCTACGTCGTGTCATCGCTTCCGCAGTCGGTCTGCGTTGGGTACGTAGACAATACTCTCCCCTCGTTGCTATGCATCACATGATCTAGCGTGTGCGTAGGAAAATTTTTGAAATTACTACGAAACCCTACAGTGGCATCCGAGCCTAGGTTATTTATGTTGATGTTATATGCACGAGTAGAACACAAGTGAGTTGTGGACGATACAAGTCATACTGCCTACCAGCATGTCATACTTTGGTTCGGCGGTATTGTTGGACGAGACGACCCGGACCAACCTTACGCGTACGCTTACGCGAGACCGGTTCCCTCGACGTGCTTTGCACAGAGATGGCTTGCGGGCGACTGTCTCTCCAACTTTAGTTGAACCAAGTATGGCTACGCCCGGTCCTTGCGAAGGTTAAAACGGAGTCTATTTGACAAACTATCATTGTGGTTTTGATGCGTAGGTGAGACTGGTTCTTACTTAAGCCCGTAGCAGCCACGTAAAACATGCAACAACAAAGTAGAGGACGTCTAACTTGTTTTTGTAGGGCATGTTGTGATGTGATATGGTCAAGGCATGATGCTGAATTTTATTGTATGAGATGATCATGTTTTGTAACCAAGTTATCGGCAACTGGCAGGAGCCATATGGTTGTCGCTTTATTGTATGCAATGCAATCGCGATGTAATGATTTACTTTATTACTAAACGGTAGTGATAGTCGTGGAAGCATAAGATTGGCGAGATGACAACGATGCTACGATGGAGATCAAGGTGTCGCGCCGGTGTCGATGGTGATCATGACGGTGCTTCGGAGATGGAGATCACAAGCACAAGATGATGATGACCATATCATATCACTTATATTGATTGCATGTGATGTTTATCTTTTTATGCATCTTATCTTGCTTTGATTGACGGTAGCATTATAAGATGATCTCTCACTAAATTATCAAGAAGTGTTCTCCCTGAGTATGCACCGTTGCCAAAGTTCGTCGTGCCCAGATACCACGTGATGATCGGGTGTGATAAGCTCTACGTCCATCTACAATGGGTGCAAGCCAGTTTTTGCACACGCAGAATACTCAGGTTAAACTTGACGAGCCTAGCATATGCAGATATGGCCTCGGAACACGGAGACCGAAAGGTCGAGCGTGAATCATATAGTAGATATGATCAACATAACAATGTTCACCATTGAAAACTACTCCATCTCACGTGATGATCGGTCATGGTTTAGTTGATTTGGATCACGTAATCACTTAGAGGATTAGAGGGATGTCTATCTAAGTGGGAGTTCTTAAATAATATGATTAATTGAACTTAAATTTATCATGAACTTAGTACCTGATAGTATCTTGCTTGTTTATGTTGATTGCAGATAGATGGCTCGTGCTGTTGTTCCGTTGAATTTTAATGCGTTCCTTGAGAAAGCAAAGTTGAAAGATGATGGTAGCAATTACACGGACTGGGTCCGTAACTTGAGGATTATCCTCATTGCTGCACAGAAAAATTACGTCCTGGAAGCACCGCTGGGTGCCAGGCCTGCTGCTGGAGCAACACCAGATGTTATGAACGTCTGGCAGAGCAAAGCTGATGACTACTCGATAGTTCAGTGTGCCATGCTTTACGGCTTAGAATCAGGACTTCAACGACGTTTTGAACGTCATGGAGCATATGAGATGTTCCAGGAGTTGAAGTTAATATTTCAAGCAAATGCCCGAATTGAGAGATATGAAGTCTCCAATAAGTTCTATAGCTGCAAGATGGAGGAGAATAGTTCTGTCAGTGAGCATATACTCAAAATGTCTGGGTATAATAATCACTTGATTCAATTGGGAGTTAATCTTCCGGATGATTGCGTCATTGACAGAATTCTCCAATCACTGCCACCAAGCTACAAGAGCTTCGTGATGAACTATAATATGCAAGGGATGAACAAGACTATTCCCGAGCTCTTCGCAATGCTGAAAGCTGCGGAGGTAGAAATCAAAAAGGAGCATCAAGTGTTGATGGTTAACAAAACCACTAGTTTCAAGAAAAAGGGCAAAGGAAAGAAGAAAGGGAACTTCAAGAAGAACAGCAAGCCAGTTGCTGCTCAAGAGAAGAAACCCAAGTCTGGACCTAAGCCTGAAACTGAGTGCTTCTACTGCAAGCAGACTGGTCACTGGAAGCGGAACTGTCCCAAGTATTTGGCGGATAAGAAGGATGGCAAGGTGAACAAAGGTATATGTGATATACATGTTATTGATGTGTACCTTACTAGAGCTCGCAGTAGCACCTGGGTATTTGATACTGGTTCTGTTGCTAATATTTGCAACTCGAAATAGGGACTACGGAATAAGCGGGCACTGGCAAAGGACGAGGTGACGATGCACGTGGGAAACGGTTCCAAAGTCGATGTGATCGCAGTCGGCACGCTACCTCTACATCTACCTTCGGGATTAATATTAGACCTAAGTAATTGTTATTTGGTGCCAGCGTTGAGCATGAACATTATATCTGGATCTTGTTTAATGCGAGACGGTTATTCATTTAAATCAGAGAATAATGGTTGTTCTATTTATATGAGTAATATCTTTTATGGTCATGCACCCTTGAAGAGTGGTCTATTCTTATTGAATCTCGATAGTAGTAATACACATATTCATAATGTTGAAGCCAAAAGATGCAGAGTTGATAATGAAAGTGCAACTTATTTGTGGCACTGTCGTTTAAGTCATATCGGTATAAAGCGCATGAAGAAACTCCATGCTGATGGACTTTTGGAACCACTTGATTATGAATCACTTGGTACTTGCGAACCGTGCCTCATGGGCAAGATGACTAAAACACCGTTCTCCGGTACTATGGAGAGAGCAACAGATTTGTTGGAAATCATACATACCGATGTATGTGGCCCGATGAATATTGAGGCTCGTGGCGGATATCGTTATTTTCTCACCTTCACAGATGATTTAAGCAGATATGGGTATATCTACTTAATAAAACATAAGTCTGAAACATTTGAAAAGTTCAAAGAATTTCAGAGTGAAGTTGAAAATCATCGTAACAAGAAAATAAAGTTTCTACGATCTGATCGTGGAGGAGAATATTTGAGTTACGAGTTTGGTGTACATTTGAAAAACTGTGGAATAGTTTCGCAACTCACACCACCCGGAACACCACAGCGTAATGGTGTGTCCGAACGTCGTAATCGTACTTTACTAGATATGGTGCGATCTATGATGTCTCTTACTGATTTACCGCTATCATTTTGGGGATATGCTTTAGAGACGGCCGCATTCACGTTAAATAGGGCACCATCAAAATCCGTTGAGACGATGCCTTATGAACTGTGGTTTGGCAAGAAACCAAAGTTGTCGTTTCTTAAAGTTTGGGGCTGCGATACTTATGTGAAAAAGCTTCAACCTGATAAGCTCGAACCCAAATCGGAGAAATGTGTCTTCATAGGATACCCAAAGGAAACTGTTGGGTACACCTTCTATCACAGATCCGAAGGCAAGACATTCGTTGCTAAGAATGGATCATTTCTAGAGAAGGAGTTTCTCTCGAAAGAAGTGAGTGGGAGGAAAGTAGAACTTGACGAGGTAACTGTACCTGCTCCTTTACTAGAAAGTAGTTCATCACAGAAAACTGTTTCAGTGACACCTACACCAGTTAGTGAGGAAGCCAATGATAATGATCATGAAACTTCAGATCAAGATACTACTGAACCTCGTAGATCAATCAGAGTAAGATCCGCACCAGAGTGGTACGGTAATCCTTTTCTGGAGGTCATGTTGCTAGATCATGATGAACCTACGAACTATGAAGAAGCGATGGTGAGCCCAGATTCCACAAAGTGGCTTGAAGCCATGAAATCTGAGATGGGATCCATGTATGAGAACAAAGTATGGACTTTGGTTGACTTGCCCGATGATCGGCAAGCAATTGAGAATAAATGGATCTTTAAGAAGAAGACTGACGCTGATGGTAATGTTACTGTCTACAAAGCTCGACTTGTCGCAAAAGGTTTTCGGCAAGTTCAAGGGATTGACTACGATGAGACCTTCTCACCCGTAGCGATGCTTAAGTCCGTCCGAATCATGTTAGCAATTGCCGCATTTTATGATTATGAAATTTGGCAGATGGATGTCAAAACTGCATTCCTGAATGGATTTCTGGAAGAAGAGTTGTATATGATGCAACCAGAAGGTTTTGTCGATCCAAAGGGTGCTAACAAAGTGTGCAAGCTCCAGCGATCCATTTATGGACTGGTGCAAGCCTCTCGGAGTTGGAATAAACGTTTTGATAGTGTGATCAAAGCATTTGGTTTTATACAGACTTTCGGAGAAGCCTGTATTTACAAGAAAGTGAGTGGGAGCTCTGTAGCATTTCTGATATTATATGTGGATGACATATTACTAATTGGAAATGATATAGAATTTCTGGATAGCATAAAGGGATACTTGAATAAAAGTTTTTCAATGAAAGACCTCGGTGAAGCTGCTTACATATTAGGCATTAAGATCTATAGAGATAGATCAAGACGCTTAATTGGACTTTCACAAAGCACATACCTTGACAAAATTTTGAAGAAATTCAAAATGGATCAAGCAAAGAAAGGATTCTTGCCTGTATTACAAGGTGTGAAATTGAGTAAGACTCAATGCCCGACCACTGCAGAAGATAGAGAGAATATGAAAGATGTTCCCTATGCATCAGCCATAGGCTCTATCATGTATGCAATGTTGTGTACCAGACCTGATGTGTGCCTTGCTATAATTTTAGCAGGGAGGTACCAAAGTAATCCAGGAGTCGATCACTGGACAGCGGTCAAGAACATCCTGAAATACCTGAAAAGGACTAAGGATATGTTTCTCGTATATGGAGGTGACAAAGAGCTCGCCGTAAAAGGTTACGTTGATGCAAGCTTTGACACTGATCCGGACGATTCTAAATCGCAAACTGGATACGTGTTTACATTAAACGGTGGAGCTGTCGGTTGGTGCAGTTCTAAACAAAGCGTTGTAGCGGGATCTACATGTGAAGCGGAATACATAGCTGCTTCGGAAGCAGCAAATGAAGGAGTCTGGATGAAGGAGTTCATATCCGATATAGGTGTCATACCTAGTGCATCGGGTCCAATGAAAATCTTTTGTGACAATACTGGTGCAATTGCCTTGGCAAAGGAATCCAGATTTCACAAAAGGACCAAACACATCAAGAGACGCTTCAACTCCATCCGGGATCTAGTCCAGGTGGGAGACATAGAGATTTGCAAGATACATACGGATCTGAATGTTGCAGACCCATTGACTAAACCTCTTCCACGAGCAAAACATGATCAGCACCAAGGCTCCATGGGTGTTAGAATCATTACAGTGTAATCTAGATTATTGACTCTAGTGCAAGTGGGAGACTGAAGGAAATATGCCCTAGAGGCAATAATAAAGTTATTATTTATTTCCTTATAATCATGATAAATGTTTATTATTCATGCTAGAAGTGTATTTACCGGAAACATAATACATGTGTGAATACATAGACAAACAAAGTGTCACTAGTATGCCTCTACTTAACTAGCTCGTTAATCAAAGATGGTTATGTTTCCTAACCATGAACAATGAGTTGTTATTTGATTAAAGAGGTCACATCATTAGCAGAATGATCTGATTGACATGACCCATTCCATTAGCTTAGCACCCGATCGTTTAGTATGTTGCTATTGCTTTCTTCATGACTTATACATGTTCCTATGACTATGAGATTATGCAACTCCCGTTTACCGGAGGAACACTTTGGGTACTACCAAACGTCACAACGTAACTGGGTGATTATAAAGGAGTACTACAGGTGTCTCCAATGGTCAATGTTGGGTTGGCGTATTTCGAGATTAGGATTTGTCACTCCGATTGTCGGAGAGGTATCTCTGGGCCCTCTCGGTAATACACATCACATAAGCCTTGCAAGCATTACAACTAATATGTTAGTTGTGAGATGATGTATTACGGAACGAGTAAAGAGACTTGCCGGTAACGAGATTGAACTAGGTATTGGATACCGACGATCGAATCTCGGGCAAGTAACATACCGATGACAAAGGGAACAACGTATGTTGTTATGCGGTCTGACCGATAAAGATCTTCGTAGAATATGTAGGAGCCAATATGGGCATCCAGGTCCCGCTATTGGTTATTGACCAGAGACATGTCTCGGTCATGTCTACATTGTTCTCGAACCCGTAGGGTCCGCACGCTTAAGGTTACGATGACAGTTATATTATGAGTTTATGCATTTTGATGTACCAAAGGTTGTTCGGAGTCCCGGATGTGATCACGGACATGACGAGCAGTCTCGAAATGGTCGAGACGTAAAGATTGATATATTGGAAGCCTATATTTGGATATCGGAAGTGTTCCGGGTGAAATCGGGATTTTACCGGAATACCGGAAGGGTTACCGGAACCCCCCGGGAGCTATTTGGGCCATAGTGGGCCTTAGTGGAAAAGAGAAGGGGCTGCCCTAGATGGGCTGTGCGCCCCCCTTCCCCTAGTCCTATTAGGACTAGGAGAGGTGGCCGGCCCCCTCCTCCTCTTTTCGCCTCCGAGGAATCCTAGTTGGACTAGGATTGGAGGGGGAATCCTACTCCCAGAGGGAGTAGGACTCTCCTGCGCCTCCCCCCCTTGGCCGGCCAGCCTCCCCTCCTCTCCTTTATATACGGAGGCAGGGGCACCTCTAAACACACAAGTTGACACAAGTTGATCCACGTGATCTATTCCTTAGCCGTGTGCGGTGCCCCCTGCCACCATATTCCTCGATAATACTGTAGCGGAGTTTAGGCGAAGCCCTGCTGCTGTAGTTCATCAAGATTGTCACCACGCCGTCGTGCTGACGAAACTCTTCCCCGACACTTTGCTGGATCGGAGTCCGGGGATCGTCATCGAGCTGAACGTGTGCTCGAACTCGGAGGTGCCGTAGTTTCGGTGCTTGATCGGTTGGATCGAGAAGACGTGCGACTACTTCCTCTACGTCGTGTCATCGCTTCCGCAGTCGGTCTGCGTTGGGTACGTAGACAATACTCTCCCCTCGTTGCTATGCATCACATGATCTAGCGTGTGCGTAGGAAAATTTTTGAAATTACTACGAAACCCAACATCTCCTCCTTGACGCGGCCGCCCGTGCTAGACCCTTGCCCGGCGTCGCCATGGCGGACCGGTGGCGGTGGCGGCGCGTCGTCATTGTCGCTGTCGTCGAGGACGATGACGCCTCCTTCGTCACGGCACCGGCGGCGCTGTTTGGAGTGCTCCAAAGCGTGGCACTGGCGCTCCATCTCCATCTTCAGCCAGTCGTTGTGCGACCATTTCAGGGTCGCCGCCTCATCGAGCTCCCCGTCGCCGTGCTCCGTCTTCACGGCGGGGAGCCCGGCTCCGTTTTCACGGCCGCGAGCCCCGGCTCCGACTTTGGTTTGACGAAGCGCGGAGGAGCCGACAAGGAGGCGCGCTGGCCGCCCTCGTTTATGACGATGCCGGTGCTGCGAGTGCGTCTGCCGAGCGGCGTCTCCTCGGCGGGCTTGGACTTAACGCCGAGCAAATCCGGCGAGCCGGAGGACTCGGAAGAAGAACGGGAGGAGGAGTGCGAGGAGGAAGTTGAGGAGGAACCGAACCTCCTGGGCATCCATTTCCCGGCGCGTCGGCGGTGGACCGGGGAAGCTGTCGCGGCAGGGTCTGCCAGCGGCGGGTCATTGCCGCCCTGGAGGTACTCCAGCACGCCGTCGAGCGTGCGGCCAGGGACGCCCCACCACACGCGGCGCCCCTCGCTGTTCTTGACGCCGCCCACCACCGGTGCCCCGTTGGTGGACGCCACCCTCTGCTCCTGGCTGCGCTGGACGTACGCCGCCCACGCCGCGTGGTTGTCCGCGGCGTACTAGGGAAGGGCGAGCTGCTCCTCTGTGAGGGAAGCTCACACGCGGTCGATCTCGGCGGCGAAGAAGGCGGGGTGTGCCTCGACGTCGGGCATCGGGGGAATGGGCACTCCCACGTTGCTGAGTCTCCACCCCATCGGACCGGCGCGCATGTCCGGTGGCGCCGAGATGTTCGCCTCGAACAGGAGCCACGCGCTCCCACTCGTGAAGCGAGCGGCGCCCGAAGCCGTTGGCCGCCGCCGCGTCACCGGGGAAACGCGCGGCCATCGGGCTTGAGAGAGAGGGGGAGAGAGGGAAGAAGCATCGATGGCTGCGCACGGGAGAGGGAGAGCTCGACGGCGGTCGATGGGCGGCTAGGGCTGGTCTGCCAGCGGCTTATATATCCGCGCCCGTGTGTACGCGTGGTGGGAAGGAAGGTGTCGCCGCGCCGCCCATGATAAGGAATCACTGGCAAGGATGACCGGCGGCGGCAGCGCTGCAGCCTTGGCATTGATTACCATGGGAACCGAGGCGATGAGGGCAACGAAGCAGCCGTCTCGCTGACTTGGTAGGCCCGCGGGTCTTTCGCGCCAAAACCGCTCGCCCCGGCGCCCGCCAGCGCGCAGGGTTTGGCCTGGGTCTGCCGGCGCTTATTTCAGCCCAAGCCGGCAAAAACGGGTTCCTGGGGGCGCGACTGAGCCGTTTATTCGGCGCTAGCGCGAAAATATTGCCTGGGGGGCCGTGTTGGGGGCGCAGCTGGAGATGCTCTTAGGAACTACTACCTCCGTTTTTAAATACGTACTGTGATATTTGGCACATGTGTGCTTTAACCTGTTTGGATGGCGGTCATGTAATAGGATAGGTGTTTAGTTTCCTATGCGTCTTTTGTCTGCCGGTTGTGGCTGTCCATGTTTCTGTACTCGTGCTCTTTGTTGAGCACATGTTCTTTTGTTTTGAGACTATGAGACTTTTGTTGAACCTTTTACTTATCAATAATATGGTTGTATGCATCTTTCTGATGGAGAAGCCGGGGCAAACCCCCTTCTCGAAAAAAAAGTGTGTCATATAATCAAAACTGCCACACATTTACTTCCTTCACTTTAAATATATGCATATATTAGCATTCTTTCTCCTTTCACGTACACTTCTCCTTCTAATTATACGCATACACTAAAGGACAAAATAGCTGATGTCATTCTAGATTCTCTTTATTTCAAATATTTAAAATATTTTGTAGCTCAAACCGTTGGTCTGATATAAAAACCGTTTTTACATAAAAGATTCGACGCCATGAGATCTTCAAAACTAGATCCGGTGTTGGCATGCTCCGATGACTTTTTTCAGCCAAAATTTACCATGCCTTGCTACATAAGTTACCATGCCCATTTTAGGCGAGTTAATGTGCTATTTCCAAATAAGTTATCGAAGGCATAAAAATGATTCACCGACCCTGCAGTTCATATATTACCATGTTATATTCGTATAAGTTTTCGGGCCTGCGGTTCTTATATTACCATGTTGTTTTTAGATCTGCGATTCACATATTACCATGCTCTTTGGTCAATGTTATATTTATATCGGTGCTTGTATATGAGTTATCAGCCGCGGTTTGTATATCACCATAATATTTTCATATAAGTTACCAGGGGGTATGTTTTTAACATTTTTTCTGCTTGATCAAAATTACCGTGGTGTTTGTACGTAGGTATGTGATACATATTTAACCATGTTATTTACACAAAATTTACGGGGTATGTTTTCAACAATTTCCTCATGGAGTCGAATATTACCATGGTATTTGTACGCAAGTTATCAGTTATGCGATGGGTATATTACTGTGATATTAACACATAAGTTATTGGGTACCTTTTCAACAAACTTTTTCTCCAGATCAAATTTACCACGGTGTTTGGCCCTAAATTATCAAGGTTGTGGTGCGTAATTTACTGTGCTATTTACATACAGAAGTTACTAGGGTATTTTTCGACCACTTTTTACTACTCTTCCCCAAATCAAGACTATTACTGTGCTATTTATGCATAAGTTTCCGGGGTATATTTTCAACCAATCTTCCGATCGCGAGTCTTTACAAACTTGAAACAACTTAAGCACAGGCGGGAGTCGCCCCTTTTAAAGTTAGTATTTATGCGGCGCTGAACTAACGAGTGGATACCTAACCTTCGAAGGAGAAGAAAAGACCGATGTAAACTTCATCCACCCGAATCAAACTTATCATGGTCTTTGTACATTAGTTATCGGGTTTTGCGGTTCATATATAACTATGGTATTTTCACTTAAGTTATTGCGGGTATGTTTTTCGACAACTTTTTTGCGCTTAGTCAAAGTTACAGCGGTGTTTGTACGTAAGTTATTGGGTATACGATTCGTATATTACTGTTCTATTTTCATGTAAGTTATTGGGGTATATTTCTTCAACAATTTTCCCCTCTTCGGACAAAGTTACCATGGTGTTTGCACCCAAGTTATCAAGTCGGTGTTTCCTATTTTACTAAGCTATTCACATAGAAGTTAACGGAAGTACATTTGTCAATAACATTTTTCCCTTGGTCAATATTACCGCGATGTTTGTACGTAAATTATCATGTACGCGGTACGTATATTATCATGTTATTTTTCACGTAAAGTTACTGCGGTATATTTTTTAACAACTCCCCTCCTTGTTTAATTTTATCGCGGTGTTTGTACTTAAATTATCATGTCTACGGAATGTATATTACCGTAGTATTTACAAAAAAAGTTACCGGGGTTATGTTTTCAGCAACTTTTTTGCCGGATCAAAAGTTACCATGCTCTTTATATGTAAATTGTAAGTTATGTGGTACTTATATTACCGTGTTATTTATACAAAAATTATCGGTGTATGTTTTAAAAAAACTCCTTCCACCCTCCGCTGTTAAAGTTACAATGATATTTGTATTTAAGTTATCAAGTCCGCGGAGCGTAAATTATTATATTATCTACACATAAGTTAGTGACCTTATTTTTTTCAACAATTTTTTTTTCGGGCCAAAGTTACTGTGGGATTTGTGTTGAAGTTATCGGGTTTGCGGTACCTATATTACCATGCTATTTACCCAGAAAATTACAGCAAGTATGTTTTCAACAACTCTTTTTTTTCAGGGTTATTTTCTTTAGCATAGTGTTTGTGTGTGAGTTATCAATTATAAGATATGTAATTTATCATGCTATCTACATTTGCGTTGGTCTCAACTTGTTGAAAAGCAAAAAAAAATGCATTCCTAAGTGACTCCCTCAACCCAGCACCCAAGTATGACACCCTTCGTCTAGTCCTCGCCAAAGATCCTTAGCGATGCCCATCTTTGGTCACCGTCCTGCACGTAAATTATCTAGTTGCGCAACATGGTGTTGGTGGTGCAGAACTACAACGTGCATTTAGATACATGACATCTCACTGATCAACCTCTACTCTCTCGATCGATAAAAACCATCATCCTCTGTTTCAAATTTTAAGCACAAACAAAATAGAAGCACAAGTAGGCTACATATACTCCATAAAAAGCCTTGAGCTAGCCAAAAGGACTCAAGTCCAATCAGCTGATTAGGTGAGTACAGTGAACATGATGACACTAAAAAGCTGACCACACATCTTCAAATTAAAAGGTTGTCGTAAGCGGCATTGAATAGCCAACAATAGATTATCATACTATTTACATGAAAAATACCGTGCGTGCATCATGACAAATTATGAGTGTGCGTCTAGCAAAAAAAAGGAACAACAAGCATCCTGCACCACACGGCTTGGTGTGTCCATTCTCATACTAAGCTATGATAAAAGAAGAAAAATGTGTCTGTACAAGCCTAGCTAAGCAGAGGAGGGCTGGGCGGATGTTGTCGCCCACTAATTTCATCCTCTTTGATGATGACCTCCTCCAGATCACGCCCAGCAGCATCGTGAAGAAAGGGATCAGGATCATGGGTGGCAAGATGCTGCAAAGCTATCATATCACTTACGATCATTCAGAGGTTCAGAGCAAGATCCTCAATTAGTGTCAGAAAATTCAGCATTTTGTCCGCGCTCCGGAGTACTTACTGCACTCGTATGGTATTAACCTATGTGAGTTTGGGCTCCACCGCCCCGTTCCATGCCATGGTGTGCAGCCGAACGGCGAGCACTCGGCACTCAAGGTGGCTCATGCCGGCGTACGGGCTCAACGACCTGACAGAAACACAAGCAAAATTCAGAGCCTGACAGCACGCGAGTTGGTTTGACTTGGTGAATTGAAGCATAATGATGGCACCGAATATACTTACACGTAGAGGAAGCTCTTGTCATGGAGTCCGATTGGAGCTCGACGACGAGCGTGGAGGCCTGGAGGCCCCACCGCCGCCTCCACCTCTCCCCGAGCTCCTCCTCCCGCATCACGATCTCCACCTTCGCCTCCACACGTGGTCGCAGAGGTCCCTGAAGGCGCCACAGGGTAGGACGATGAGGAGGCGTCTGGGTCGTGCGGCGCGGCACAGAGCCCGACACCTTGTGCAGCAGCAGCGACGCCATGGCTTGGCACCGGACGGGCG
>NC_057795.1:33663060-33664928 GCF_018294505.1 Triticum aestivum | reverse complement strand
TATCGCCTGAAGGAGAAGACGAGCGCGGGGAAGGAGTGGAAGAACCGAAAAAAGTGGATCGTTCTGCGATGCCGATCCGAGGGACACCGAGTGGTGTGGCAGTTTTGCAGAAACGATTACGGTTGTCATATACATATTTCATTTAAATATTTGTTTTTTAGATATTTTAACAAGTGATTATATACAAAGCAAAATAAGTGAATCTATACTTTAAAATATGTCTACATGCATCTGTATTTTATAGTCCATTTAAAATGTTTAGAAAGACAAATATTTGAGAACGAAGGAAGTAGCACTTACTACGTGCTTTGGCAAGTAATCGATCAGGGCATGATTTGTTAATGGACATGCTTGTTTGTTCTGCACAAAGAAGACAGATTTCAGCAACATGGAATTCATTTTCTCCAAGCTTCAGGTCTTCGCTTATTTTCATCAGAGCTTACGGAACAGGAAAACATAACGCTGAAGATTACGTTGAGGCCCTGTTCTTGAGTACCGGATCTCGAGCTCGGGGTGAAAATCTAGGTATGAATCGAGTTGGTTATACCTGGCAATGGCGAAGTATTGTGTCGTTAGCTTGTTGAAGGCATTGATAGGACATGTTCACACTGTTTCTTGAGGATGACAACCTAGAATCTGGCCTGTGGTGTTTGGATCCAACGACAGCGGCGCTAATGTGTCGCTTCCTTCTTGAAGGCGTTGCCATTGAAGATCTGTGTTGTAATTTTGGTGTTATGAAATGGTTGGTGCTGTGATTTGGTCATTATTATGGTTTGCCGGTCGCGGATTTGATCATTTTGTGATTTTTCTTTTTCCTCACTTAGGCATAGCATTGTTCTTATATGAAGTTGCTATTTGCCGACCAATTTTGCGTATGTTTGTTTGGCTGTGTGCATCCTACCTATACAGAGGGCAGATGTGTACTCACTGTGTTTATATCCACATGATGCTTCATTTTAAGTAAATAAAATTCACCCTTTCTCAAAAAATCAAACTTTTACAATTGATGGTACAGTAATTAATTCCACAGACATACATTGTATCTGTACCTCTTTTCAGTACTTGACTGAACCAACCGCCTTATCGACGTTGACGAATACCATACTGCTTCCAAGATTTGGGTTCCCATAGTTCAGGTTTAGTACCTGTAAATGACATATGGTGACAGAATAACTTTGAACATTAACTCATCATAAATTGAGCACATATTACACAAGAGAGCGTACATCCGTGGTGTATTATCTTCTTACCAAATTATAGAATGTATAGTTGCAGTCACACATGTGGTGAATATTACTACTGTATAACTCTTGCTCGGACAATATGTTGGGCTGGGATGGCGGATACTGTGGCTGGTTGGTTGCTGCTGCACACCCATTGATGCATGCTTCTTCAGCTGTTGGGATGCCTCGGCGGTCAAGCGTTGAGCTGATCTATGACTTCCCCTTTGCGCATCAGTAGCACACAGTACTATAGTGAGCTGTTTGTGCTTATTTCATTGGGAAGGTCGTTCATATACCTGCTCCTTGAGATATCATGATAGCTCAGGTGTTGTAGGTGCCTCGGTCGGAGTGCCTTTGTCCATTTGCACTCTTCAAAAAGTTGCAATGCTTGCAGATGATTGTGCTTCGACAAATATGGCGTCGAGCCACGACTGAAGCTATATGTATACAAATGTGTCTGAAGAGCCGGAGAGTAGGGCTGCTAATCTTCAGATAATCATCCGAAAGAGTTCAGACATACTCATATGATGAGAACAGGCGGTGAGTAGGGCCTGCTAACAACAACTCCATTTGATTAGGCTTAACAACTATACTAAGACAATATGAATTATTGGAGGGTTAAATGTTTGTATTTTCTTCAATCTA
>NC_057795.1:33655213-33662811 GCF_018294505.1 Triticum aestivum | reverse complement strand
TTGCAAACATAATGCTCCTTTCTGAAATATTTCCTTCTGGAATACTTTATCTATATTTCCGAGATTATGTGTAATGAGAACAATTTTTGAATTTTGAGAATTTATTTTTTGAAAACTGAACTTTTTTGGGAAACATGAACAAAACTTGAATATTTTGAAAAAAAGAGAAGAAAATAAAAATAAATTAAAATCCACAGAAAGAAAATTTGTTGAAAAGAGAAATTAACTTGAAAAGGAAAACTGAAAGAAAACAAAAAGTTAATGAAAAGAAAAGAAACACGAACCAGAAAAAGGAAGAAGAAAAAAACAGAAAGAGTAAAAAAAGGAAAAATAAAAACCGGTTCAGGAACCTTCTAGATGGTTCCCCAAACCAGTAAGACCCGGCTGGGAACGCTCTCGAAGGATCCCAAAACCAGAACCTGTACGTACTCTAAAGATGGGCCGGCCCAAATCGCTCGCTAGTCGCATCCCCTGTGCGTTTTGTCGATACTTTGCTGCAACATGCGGCAAATAGAAATTCCCCTGGATGTGTGGCTTTGATAGCCCAGCCGCACCGTAGTTTAGTTCCTTTTCTTTTTCTTTCTCTGTTTTGCTTTTTAGCTTGTGCTAGCAATTTGTTTGACCACTAAATGATTTTTTTTTAAATATTCAACTTGTCAAATTAAATACTAGGTATTACTAGTAGACTGCCCGTGCGTTGCCACGGGCTTTTAAAAATTTGTATTTGTTGCATGTCAAATTTTACATACTCCCTTCTTCCATCTATACAGGGTCTAGTACGTTTTTCAAGACCGTCTTTGACTATTGACAACGTAGAGGACAGTGGGGAAGGCGTATACCCGACGACCTTTAGGGAGGTCCGGCGGCGCCTACAGGCTGCACCACGTCGATGTTGGACGAGCCGCCAGGGATTTCACTAACCCAAACACAACCACCACCACCCCGGACGATCTGAAGTGTACCAACCAACCTGCCGCCCACCAGCCTTTGCCACCACGTTCACTGAACCAACTTCGTCGTCTCCTGAGGCCACCGACACGAGATCTGGAGGAGGGAAGAGGAGCCAAGGGGCTCGGGGGCATCCGCAACTCAGCCGATGAGAGGGGACAACCTTCGTCGCTGCCGCGAAGCCGACCAGACGTGACGACAGGGGCCTACCAGGCCCCTACTGGCCCGACCGAGCCCAAATGGGTCAGGGCAGCCCCTGTTGCCACACTGCAGCACGTCGGCCAACAAAGCCGCCACCACCCGCACCCCCCGATGCCTCGCCACCACCACCAGAGAGCCACACCGCCGCACATCGGACCGCCGGCCCGCTCCAACCCAGATGGGGCCCAAAAGGGCCCAAATCTGGGCGGAGTGGACGCCGCCAGCCAGCCGCACCACCACGCGCCTTGCAGCCAACGACCGCGCTGCCGCATCAGGGGCACCCATGGCCCGCAACGCGCGAGCGGGGAAAGAACGACATGCCTTTGCCCGAGGAGCACCACCTCCATCAGCCCCCCCCCCCCACACACATCCCCAACGCGTGAGCAGGGAAAGAACGGCCCGCCTCTGCCAGCACCACGTGGGAATGACCTAGCGGACCACGCCGGCGGCGGCAGGGGGGAAAGACGAGGAGGGATTGGAGGAGAGGGGGGGTCGGGGATTCACATGTCGCCCGCGAGGGGGGGTGGGGCAAGCGAGCGAACAGATCAAATCAGTGTAGGACGTTTTTCTTAGGTGCTTGAAACCATACAATTTACCATTTAGAAACACTACGGAAAAACACATCTTCTAGAACATACCGTGCGTCGCCACACGCTTTTGGAATATTTTGTTAAAGTTATATATAAACATAATGCATGTTAAATTTCACATGTATAGAAATTACAGTACCGGGCAATAAAAATGGTAGAACCTGCTTGATGGGTCATTTTCGCCATTTTAAATATCTAATTCTAATAAATGTTGAACATGGAAATTTCTTTTTTTAATAAAACTTAATATTTCATTAAAATGTAAACTTTATAAAATAACATCTTTTGAGAAGAATGTATTTTTGTAGTAAGAAGTGATTTTTTGGGCGAATTTTTAAGTGTTTTTAAATTATGATAGTGTTGCGCGCTAGCCACAACTGTACCGAAAAATATCAGATTGTTCCTTCTAGGAAGGTGATCTTCATGCCCTTCTTCCACCCTGGCTTCACGTCGACCGTTGGGATCTCCACCGTGATCGTCTTTCTACACATAGTTGCCATGAACAAGTAGTGTTTAGTGTTTACTTTAGCACCCAAAATCAGTTTCTTATTTTATTAAAGACATGCATCAAAATTGACACTAAATAATCCAGATTGACCGAGCATGCTAAAATTTGAAGTTGGCTTAAAGATTAGTAAGAACCCATCCAAATCAATAAGACACGGCTGAACTATTTGGTTGAAGTAACAAAGATATTGCAGTGATAATAATGCTGCTTTAGAATAGATCTGAACAATGGTGACTGCCGTTGCACTCTACTGAACAAATTAAATAGACCCAACTGGTCAACTACAAATTTCTCAGGATTAATCTTTGGAACACATGTACCTCATACTGAGGTTAAATAATTCAGAATGATTGAGGAAGCTAAAATCTGAAGACGGCTTAAGATTACTGAAAACTGCCCAAATCAATAATACAACTCAGATGGAACCAACAAGGAAATTGTATTTATCAAATTTAATCTGGAGCAACTAAAATAGTCTTCAATATTCAAGAATGTAGTGGATCTTGATTCTTAATCGGGATAACAAATGACCACATGCATACAACAGAGGGAAGGAGAATATACTCACATGTGTACCACACTTGAATTTCCTACAAGTAAGAAAGGGTAGGGAATAGAATTACAATATAAGGATTCAACTGGATGAACTGTAAATGTTGTAAATACATGAATTGCAAAGGCTTCGCGAGCTGCTGCTTGTCGTGGTCGAGTACGACACTAAAATCTTACCTCCTAACAAAAATTGCTTATAACGATACAACATGTGCCATACTATCAATTCATAATCCAAGAGATGAAGCTAGCTGATTAGCTCAACTAATGCACTGGCGTTTTTCTAATTTCTGACAAAGATGTTACTAACAAAGATACTTAATTGTCCTTTCAAAAAAAATGCATGCTGAAGTTTTGGATTGGCTTGCTAATAAAGAATGTGGGTGCCTTGTGAGGAGTAGGAGTACGTCCGCCTGTCCACGGCTGTCCAGGGAGAGAGGGAGATGGGGATAGTGCCAAATCCGAAGCAACATGTAGCCAACCTGCAAGAAATCCATCGACGGCGGCTCAGATCCCGGCCAACCCCAGCAAGCCCTCAACAGGAGCGCGACACGGGCCCCGCCGCTTGGTCCCCAGTCCCCACGGCCGTGCAGGACTCCCGCATCGGCGGCAGCCCCGAGGGGCCTCCAAGCCGATGCGCGACCCGACACGGGGGAGGGGCTGGCCCCGAGGAGCGGTAACCCGGCGACTCCGTCAGTCAGGAGCTGGGCGGCGCCTTCCGTCATCGCCGCCGTTTGGGGAGGGATGCGGTCCCGGTCGATGCGATCATTGGCCACGGCGAGCAGGACAGACTCGACGGCGGGATTCAGACGGCGGAGCATGGATACAGGAGATGGTGGCGCATCGATGGGAGATGGGTGCGGGCGCGGCTGCGGTGGGCGGAGCGTCGGCGGCGGGCGGCGCGCGGTGAGGCTGGGCGGGGCGGGGCAGGAGGTGGCGGCGGGACGGAGGTCGAGATGGGATCGAGGAGGGAGGTCGTGCGAGCTGGGCTTTTTTTTTCTCTTTTCTCCTCCCTGTACCGGTTATACTGAGCAGAGGTGGTAGGATGACGAAAAAAACGGTGATGAGATTTCTGAGTTTATAACCTTTCCATACGTGGATTAATTGTGATTGATTACCATAAAGGCTGGATTGATGAGATTTCTGAGTTTATAGCCTTTCCATACGTGGATTAATTGTGATTGATTACCATAAAGGCTATCAATCCAGACGGGAGGTGGGACAAATAAACCAGACGAAAAATAACCGGTTGAAAATAAACGGTTGAAAATAAACCGGTTGAAAATGGTGGGACTATTCAACCAGGTGGGAGGTGGGACAAATAAACCAGACGAAAAATAACCGGTTGAAAATAAACCGGTTGAAAATGGTTGGACTATTCAACCAATTCGTCCATTAGGAGTAGAGATTAAGATTTAGAATTGATTGTCATAAAACTAAATTTTATTGATTGGTAACGTGCTATCAATTCCTTCCCGTTTATAATGTGTCTAGTTAGGAAACTTTGGAAAGGTTAGGAAAGTTTTTATTGTGAAGGTAAAAAAAACAACTTGATGAGATATGGTGGTGGGATGTGATACGAAAATAAACCAGACGAAAATAAACCAGACGAAAATAAACCGTGGACGCAATCCTACCAACTCAGACATTAGGAATAGAGATATAGTACTGTCACAAAAAGTTTGGAGGCAATATGACTTCATTTAAAGTTTAAATAAATACAATGGGATTAAATAGGTGGTCTTGGGCACTGTTTTATATAGGTTACGGGAAATTAAATATTTTCAATAATATTTGTTTCTCCAAGAATATTACTTGGTGAATAGTTGCAAAATTATGAACACTTTAGTTTTGAGGTCTGAAGAAATATTATTTTGACTTTATTTAAAATTTTGAATTGAACTCGGTTTCGATCAAAGTGAGGTTTAGAAAATTAATGTGATGACATGGCACCATTAGTGTGTGATTAATATAGCTTAACTACCGGGGTGTTACAGCCTCCTCCCTGCGTGCGTTCGTCATCACACATCCGTCGCCGAAGCCCTGCTGCGCCATGCTGCCGAGACTCCACGTCGTCGATGCGTCACATGGAATGCCGCTCCACCACTAGGACCATCCGCTGGTCCCACAAGCCAATGCAAACCTCCCAAAAATGACGCCCCAAGGAGGGAACGACATAAGTGCGCTGCCATTATTTGATCGACCGATCTTGGGTTTCCCTAGGAGGTAGCGGAAGGAGTTTGGAGCTTCACCTCAATGATGCCTTCAAGAAGGAAACAACCCCGAGGGCATCACCATCACCGGTTCCGGCCACCGGCCGGAGACCAGGTTTTCACCCGGATCTGTCCCATGAATGTCCAACTGACAACATGTGCACTATCCAGACCGCCTTCAAAGCCCCAGATCTGGCCTCCAGATTCGGCGACCATCCACAACAACACCGCCACCATAGGAGCTCTGGCACACCGGCCATTGCCTGCATGTGCCACCACTAGAGCATGGGAGAAGGGCCGCCACCCCACCTCGCCAAACTGTGAAAGCCGCTGAGATGAATCTCGCGTGCTCGTCATCGTCGTTGATCCGATCCAATTTGGAGCCAAAGACACCAGACCGCCGGCGTTGATCCGCCTTGGACAGGGACATCGCCACGCCATGCCGCCGCGCGAGGCCTGGGCTTCACCTACCACCACCTTCCAGTGTTGCCGCCCCGGGTTGCCACCGCCACGAAGTCCTCCACGCCGCCACATCACCCGCGCAGGCACCCCACGCCGGCGAGCAGCCGCACCGCGGTGCCCTGTGCCACGCCTAGGCCGAGGAAGCCGGCCCGCGCCGCCCCATCACGCGTGGGGAAGAAGACGCCCCGCCGGTGCCGGCGCCGGTCGGGCTTTGCCTCGCCCCGCCATTGGGCGGCGGCGAGGGAGGGAGAGGCATGAAGAGGAGACTGGTGGCGCAGATGGGAGGCCCCTCCCCGCCGCCTCGCGGGAGCGGCGCGGGAAGATCATGTTTGTGTAAAAAAAAACTTTTGGTTTGCCATTGTATTTTCTCATGTTATATTCGTGATCCTAATCATTATTAGGCAACAGTTCCGGGGAACACCCATAACATGATGTGGAATGGTAACTAGAATACAATTGTTGATGTACTTTTACCAACCGATATTCAATTCTGGTCAGGTCCATCCTGCCAACATTTGTTGTATTATTGAACTTTGTAGCACATTGTTCTCCTGTTGTCATGTAACAGATTTCCACATTGAGCAGTAATGTACAACTCTTCCATCCAAAAAAGTTTGTCCCTCAAATATATGTAAGTACATCCATTTGAGGGACAAGCATTTTCGGACGGAGTGAATATGATGCAGTTGACAATCCTATCACTCTGCTTAATACAGATATAAGGTGTGAACATACTCCCTAGACCCATGTCTTCTCTATTCACTTGTGCTAAGGCATCCAGCAAATATTGTACGTACTATTGAATTTTATAGCTGGTTGTTGGTCTTGTGTGCCGGTTTCCAGTTCAAGTAATAATGATGTAATTCTTGATTGGTTTGTAACATTTCACGCTTCTGTTCTTGAAATAAGCACTTAGGTTAATACAGATAGAAGGTACAAATATATAGTATACATGGTTTTTCTGGCCTTTGAAATTCTGGATAACGCCAAGAGAACAGTCAGCTTAGAGATTTCCTCGCGAAATTTCCCGGCGCGGCCGAGTGCGCCTATTCCACTAGTAACCACTAACAGAGTTCAGACTAGAGGAAGATAAACTCACAGTTTACTAAGGGAACAAAGGCAAGACAGGGATGGAAGCAAGGTTAAGACAGGTTGTAATAGCGATCGCACACTGACAGAAATATCTAGGAAAGTGTCTGCGATCATGAGAGATATTTCTTGTTCCAAATCCACAGCGAGACATGACAATATGAACTTGTTATGATCGGTGTCATTTATAGCCGGAGGAGGCCCAATGAGCGCGTTTAGTTAGGGGCTTAGCGCAAGTTATCTTATTTTTATTAGCATCGAGATTATATAAACAGTTGTAAGACACCCTTTTGGAATTAAGCAATAAGACATATTCTATTGCCCGGCTCCCCGAGGAGCCGGAACCCTAATCCTTGCCGCCTCCTCTCTCATCGCCGCCACCTCCTCTCCCGCACGAGACGGCGCCCTCGCGCCGGCCGCCGCACCCACGCTCTCGCCAGCCTCCCTCCTTCCCGTACAATCCCAGGCAGAGGCCCGGTAGGACCCTAGCCCCTACCAATTTGGTATCAGGTAGCTCTGGTTCGGTCTTGTCTTCGCCGCCTCCCACCCCAACCGTCCCGCTGTCGACCGCCACCACATCCCAAATGGCAACCACGACCGGCGCCCCGCCTTTGCTGGTACCGGTCACCTCCGCTGCGCCGGTTACCGCCATCCTCACCTCGGAGGAGGTCACCGAGGCACTCCACGACCTCGCCACCGCGGTCCATGGGATCCGCCTCTACCTGGCCGGCCCCTACGGGCCGCCGCCACTGGGCCGATGATGCTGTCGTGGCAACCGCCGCACCCGGCGGCCTCCGCCGCGCTCGCCGGGCAGCTGCAGCCGACGCTGCAAGTGCCGTCGCCACCACCCACCACTTTCGGGCCGGGCCCTACCTCGGCAACGAGGGTCCCTATTCACCAGGTCCTGTTCCCCCCCTCGTCGTCACCACTACTGGCCTGGGTGACCGGGACCTCGCAGCCGGTATATACGACGGCCTCGGAGCCGCCGCACGTCCAGTCGCCACCGGTGCCACCCCCACAGTACGACGGCCCTCT
>NC_057795.1:33653346-33654895 GCF_018294505.1 Triticum aestivum | reverse complement strand
GGGGGCTTCATGGTCACCGACCCGGCACCGACCCCTTCACTGCTCCGCGCTGACGAGCCGTACCACCCCGGCGGCCATGCCCACACGCCACCGTGCTTCACCAAGGTAGACTTTGCCACCTACGACGGCACCGAGGATCCCCCTGAACTGGCTCAATCAATGTGACCAGTTTTTTCGGGGGCAACGGATGCTCGTGTCGCATGGCACATAGCTCACTTTGTATCACCTCTGAGGTGCCGCGCAGACTTTGTATTACGCTCTCGAGAAGGACGAGGGCGGCATGTCTCCATTTGTGCGTTTACGTGAGCTCTGCCTGCTACGCTTCAGGCCTCCGATCCGCGGGAGCCGGCTGGCGGAGCTTGGCCGCCTACCCTTCACCTCCACGGTGCAGGACTTCACCGACCACTTCTAGGCCCTGGCGTGTCATTGAAGGAAATATGCCCTAGAGGCAATAATAAAGTTATTATTTATTTCCTCATATCATGATAAATGTTTATTATTCATGCTAGAATTGTATTAACCGGAAACATGATACATGTGTGAATACATAGACATACATATAGTCACTAGTATGCCTCTACTTGACTAGCTCATTAATCAAAGATGGTTATGTTTCCTAACCATAGACATGTGTTGTCATTTGATTAACGGGATCACATCATTAGGAGAATGATGTGATTGACATGACCCATTCCGTTAGCCCAGCAGTTGATCGTTTAGTATATTGCTATTGCTTTCTTCATAACTTATACATGTTCCTGTAACTATGAGATTATGCAACTACCGTTTACCGGAGGAACACTTTCGGTACTACCAAACGTGACAACGTAACTGGGTGATTATAAAGGAGTACTACAGGTGTCTCCAAATGTACATGTTGAGTTGGCATATTTTGAGATTAGGTTTTGTCACTCCGATTGTCGGAGAGGTATCTCTGGGCCCTCTCGGTAATGCACATCACTATAAGCCTTGCAAGCAATGTGACCAATGAGTTGGTTACGGGATGATGCATTACCTAACGAGTAAAGAGACTTGTCGGTAACGAGATTGAACTAGGTATTGGATACCGACGATCAAATCTCGGGCAAGTAACATACCAATGACAAAGGGAACAACCTAAGTTGTTATGTGGTTTGACCGATAAAGATCTTCGTAGAATATGTAGGAACCAATATGGGCATCCAGGTTCCGCTATTGGTTATTGACCGAGAATAGTTCTAGGTCATATCTACATAGTTCTCGAACCCGTAGGGTCCGCACGCTTCAAGTTACGATGATAGTTTTATTATGAGTTTACAAGTTTTGATGTACCGAAGGAGTTCGGAGTCCCGGATGAGATCGGAGACATGACGAGGAGTCTCGAAATGGTTGAGACGTAAAGATCGATATATTGGACGACTATATTCGGAGTTCGGAAAGGTTCCGAGTGATTCGGGTATTTTTCGAAGTACCGGAGAGTTACGGGAATTCGCCGGGGAGAAGTATTGGGCCTTATTGGGCCATACGGGAAAGAGAGAGGGGCTGCCTAGGGCAGGCCGCCCCCCCCCCC
>NC_057795.1:33640012-33653292 GCF_018294505.1 Triticum aestivum | reverse complement strand
CCCCCCCCCCCACCCCCAAGGCCTAGTCCGAATTGGACTAGGGGGAGGGGCCGCACCCCCTCCTTCCTTCCCTTCTCTCTTCCCCTTCCTTCTCTCCTACTCCTACTAGGAAAGGAGGAGTCCTACTCCCGGTGGGAGTAGGACTCCCCCCTTGGGCGCGCCTCCTCCTCCTTGGCCGGCCCTCCTCCCCTTGCTCCTTTATATACGGGGGCGGGGGGCACCCCATATATACACAAATTGATCTGCGGATCGTTCCTTCGCCGTGTGCGGTGCCCCCCTCCACCATATTCCACATCGGTCATATCGTCGCGGAGTTTAGGCGAAGCCCTGCGCCGGTAGAGCATCATCATCGTCACCACGCCGTCGTGCTGACTTAACTCATCCCCGAAGCTTTGCTGGATCGGAGCCCGGGGATCGTCATCGAGCTGAACGTGTGCTGAACTCGGAGGTGCCGTACGTTCGGTACTTGGATCGGACGGATCGTGAAGACGTACGACTACATCAACCGCGTTGTCATAACGCTTCCGCTTACGGTCTACGAGGGTACGTGGACAATACTCTCCCCTCTCGTTGCTATGCCATCACCATGATCTTGCGTGTGTGTAGGAGAAATTTTTGAAATTACTACGTTCCCCAACAGTGGCATCCGAGCCTAGGTTTTATGCGTTGATGTTATATGCACGAGTAGAACACAAGTGAGTTGTGAGCGATACAATTCATACTGCTTACTAGCATGTCATACTTTGGTTCGGCGGTATTGTGAGATGAAGCGGCCCGGACCGACATTACGCGTACGCTTACGCGAGACTGGTTTCACCGTTGCGAGCACTTGTGCTTAAAGGTGGCTGGCGGGTGTCTGTCTCTCTCACTTTAGCTGAATCGAGTGTGGCTACGCCCGGTCCTTGCGAAGGTTAAAAGAACACCAACTTGACGAACTATCGTTGTGGTTTTTATGCGTAGGTAAGAACGGTTCTTGCTAAAGCCCGTAGCAGCCACGTAAAATTTGCAACAACAAAGTAGAGGACGTCTAAATTGTTTTTGCAGGGCATGTTGTGATGTGATATGGTCAAGACATGATGCTATATTTTATTGTATGAGATGATCATGTTTTGTAACCGAAGTTATCGACAACTGGCAGGAGCCATACGGTTGTCGCTTTATTGTATGAAATGCAAACGCCCTGTAATTGCTTTACTTCATCACTAAGCGGTAGCGATAGTCGTTGAAGCAATAGATGGTGTAACGACAACGATGCTACGATGGAGATCAAGGTGTCGCGCCAGTGACGATGGTGATCACGACGGTGCTTCAAAGATGGAGATCACAAGCACGAGATGATGATGGCCATATCATATCACTTATATTGATTGCATGTGATGTTTATCCTTTATGCATCTTATCTTGCTTTGATTGACAGTAGCATTTTAAGATGATCTCTCACTAATTATGAAGAAGTGTTCTCCCTGAGTATGCACCGTTGTGAAAGTTCTTCGTGCTGAGACACCATGTGATGATCGAGTGTGATAGGCTCTACGTTCAAATACAACGGGTGCAAAACAGTTGCACACGCGGAATACTCGGGTTAAACTTGACGAGCCTAGCATATACAGATATGGCCTCGGAACACGGAGATCGAAAGGTCGAACGTGAATCATATAGTAGATCTGATCAACATAGTGATGTTCACCATTGAATCTACTCCATCTCACGTGATAATCGGAGATGGTTTAGTTGATTTGGATCATGTAATCACTTAGATGACTAGAGAGATGTCTGTCTAAGTGGGAGTTCTTAAGTAATATGATTAATTGAACTTTAATTTATCATGAACTTAGTCCTAGTAGTATTTTGCAAATTATAGATAAATAGCTTGCGTTGTTGCTTTCATATGCTTATTTTGATATGTTCCTAGAGAAAATTGTGTTGAAAGATGTTAGTAGCAATGATGCGGATTGGATCCGTGATCTGAGGTTTATCCTCATTGCTGCACAGAAGAATTATGTCCTTGATGCACCGCTAGGTGACAGACCTATTGCAGGAGCAAATGCAGACGTTATGAATGTTTGGCTAGCTCAATATGATGACTACTTGATAGTTTTGTGCACCATGCTTAACGGCTTAGAATCGGGACTTCAAAGACGTTTTGAACGTCATCGACCATATGAGATGTTCCAGGAGTAGAAGTTAATATTTCAAGCAAATACCCGAGTTGAGGGATATGAAGTCTCCAACAAGTTCTATGGCTAAAAGATGGAGGAGAATCGCTCAACTAGTGAGCATGTGCTTAGATTGTCTGGGTACTACAATCGCTTGAATCAAGTGGGAGTTAATCTTCCAGATAAGATAGTGATTGACAGAATTCTCTAGTCACCATCACCAAGTTAGTAGAACTTTGTGATGAACTATAGTATGCAAGGTATGACGAAAACGATTCCGAAGCTCTTCGTGATGTTGAAATCGACGAAGGTAGAAATCAAGAAAGAGCATCAAGTGTTGATGATTAACAAGACCACTAGTTTCAAGAAAAGGGCAAAGGGATAGAAAGGGAACTTCAAGTAGAATGACAAGCAAGTTGTCACTCCCGCGAAGAAGCCCACAACTGGACCAAAGCCTAAAACTTAGTGCTTACACTGCAAAGGAAATGGTCACTGGAAGCGGAAATGCCCTGAATATTTGGTGGATAAGAAGGATGGAAAAGTGAACAAGGGTATATTTGATATACAGGTTATTGATGTGTGTCTTACTAGTGTTTATAGTAGCCCCTGAGTATTTGATACTTGTTCAGTTGCTAAGATTAGTAACTCGAAACAGGAGTTATATAAACAGAGACTAGTTGAAGGAGAAGTGACGATGAGTGTTGGAAGTGGTTCCAAGATTGATATGATCATCATCGCACACTCCCTATACTTTCGGGATTAGTGTTAAACCTAAATAAATGTTATTTGGCGTTTGCGTTGAGCATGAATATGATTTGATCATGTTTATTGCGATACGGTTATTCATTTGAAGTTAAAGAATAATTGTTATTCTGTTTACATGAATAAGACCTTCGATGGTTATACACCCAATGGAAATAGTTTGTTGGATCTCGATTGTAGTGATACACATATTCATAATATTGATGCCAAAAGATGCAAAATTAATAATGATAGTGCAACTTATTTATGGCACTGCCGTTTGGGTCATATCGGTGTAAAGCGCATGAAGAAACTCCATAAAGATGGATTTTTGGAATCACTTGGTTATGAATCATTTGATGCTTGTGAACCGTGCCTTTTGGGCAAGATGACTAAAACTCCGTTCTCCGAAACAATGGAACAAGCTACTGACTTATTGGAAATAATATGTAGCGATGTATGCGATCCAATGAGTGTTGATGCTCGTGGCAAGTATCGTTATTTTCTGACCTTCACAAGATGATTTGAGCAGATATGATTATATCTACTTGATGAAACATAAGTCTGAAATAGTTGAAAGGTTCAAAGAATTTCAGAGTGAAGTGGAAAAATCATCGTAACAAGAAAAATAAAGTTTCTGCGATCTGATCGCGGAGACGAATATTTGAGTTACGAGTTTGGTCTTCAATTAAAACAATGTGGAATAGTTTCACAGCTCATGCCACCTGGAACACCACAACGTTATGGTGTGTCCGAACGTCGTAACCGCACTTTATTGGATATGGTGCGATCTATGATGTCTCTTACTGATTTACCATTATCGTTTTGGGTTATGCATTAGAGACAGCTGCATTCACGTTAAAAGGGCACCATCTAAATCCGTTGAGACGACATCGTATGAACTATGGTTTAGAAGTAAACCTAAGCTATCGTTTCTTAAAGTTTGGAGTTGCGATGCTTATATGAAAAAGGTTTTCAACCTGATAAGCTCGAACCCAAATCGGAGAAGTGTGTCTTCATAGAATACCCAAAGGAAACTTTTGGGTACTCCTTCTATCACAAATCCAAAGGCAAAACATTCGTTGCTAAGAATGGATCCTTTCTAGAGAAGGAGTTTCTCTCGAAAGAAGTGAGTGGGAGGAAAGTAGAACTTGATGAGGTAACTGTACCTGCTCCCTCATTTGAAAGTAGTTCATTGCAGAAATTTGTTCCTGTGACTACTACACCAATTAGCGAGGAAGCTAATGATGATGATCATGAAACTTCAGATCAAGTTGCTACAAAACCTCGTAGGTCTTCCAGAGAAAGATCCGCACCAGAGTGGTACGGTAATTCTGTTCTGGAAGTCATGTTACTAGACCATGATGAACCTACGAACTATGAGGAAGCGATGATGAGCCCAGATTCCGCAAAATGGCTTGAGGCCATAAAATCTGAGATGGGATCCATGTATGAGAACAAAGTATGGACTTTGATTGACTTGCTCGATGATCAGCAAACCATGTTAAATAAATGGATCTTCAAGAGGAAGACAGACACTGATAGTAGTGTTACTATCTACTAAGCTCGACTTGTTGAAAAAGGTTTTCGACAAGTTCAAGGTGTTGAATACGATGAGATTTTCTCACTCGTAACGATGCTTAAGTCGGTCCGAATCATGTTAGCAACTGCCACATTTTATGAAATCTGGCAAATGGATGTCAAAAACTGCATTCCTTAAATGGATATTTCTTAAAGAAGTGTTGTATATGATACAACCATAAGGTTTTGTCAATCCTAAAGGTGCTAACAAAATGTGCAAGCTCCAGCGATCCATCTATGGACTGGTGCAAGCATCTCGGAGTTGGAATATATGCTTTGATAAGTTGATCAAAGCATATACTTTTATACGGACTTGCAGTGAAGCCTGTGTTTACAATAAAGTGAGTGGAAGCACTACAGACTTTCTGATAAGTATATGTGAGTGACATATTATTGATCAAAAATGATGTAGAATTTTTCTGGAAAGCATAAAGGAGTATTTGAAAGGAGTTTTTCAAAGAAGGATATCAGTAAAGCTACTTACACATTGAGCATCAAGATCTATATAGATAAATCAAGACGCTTGATAAGTTTTTTAATGAGTACATACCTTGATAAATTTTTGAAATAATTCAAAATGGAACAGTCAAAGAAGGAGTTCTTGCCTGTGTTGCAAGGTGTAAAGTTGAGTAAGACTCAAGACCCGACCATGGCAGAAAATAGAAAGAGAATGAAAAGTCATTCCCTATGCATCAGTCATAGGTTCTATAAAGTATGCTATGCTGTGAAACAGACCTATTGTATACCTTGCTCTGTGTTTGGCAAAGGAATACAATTTTGATCTAATAGTAGATCACTGGACAGCGGTCAAGAATATCCTTAGTGAAGACTAAGGAGATGTTTCTCGATTATGGAGGTAATAAAAGAGCCCGTCGTAAAAGTTACAACGATGCAAGCTTTTACACCAATCCAGATGACTCTAAGTCTCAATCTGGATACATATTGAAAGTGGGAGCAATTAGCTAGAGTAGCTCCGTGCAGAGCATTGTGGACATAGAATATTTGCAAAATACATACGGCTCTGAATGTGACAGACCCGTTGACTAAGCTTCTCTCACGAGCAAAACATGATCACACCTTAGTACTCTTTGGGTGTTAATCACATAAGCTATGTGAACTAGATTATTGACTCTAGTAAACCCTTTGGGTGTTGGTCACATGACGATATGAACTATGGGTGTTAATCATATACAGATATGAATATTGATGTTAAATCACATGGTGATGTGAACTAGATTATTGACTCTAGTGCAAGTGGGAGACTGAAGGAAATATGCCCTAGAGGCAATAATAAAGTTATTATTTATTTCCTCATATCATGATAAATGTTTATTATTCATGCTAGAATTGTATTAACCGGAAACATGATACATGTGTGAATACATAAACATACATATAGTCACTAGTATGCCTCTACTTGACTAGCTCATTAATGAAAGATGGTTATGTTTCCTAACCATAGACATGTGTTGTCATTTGATTAATGGGATCACATCATTAGGAGAATGATGTGATTGACATGACCCATTCCGATAGCCTAGCAGTTGATCGTTTAGTATATTGCTATTGCTTTCTTCATAACTTATACATGTTCCTGTAACTATGAGATTATGCAACTCCCGTTTACCGGAGGAACACTTTGGGTACTACCAAACGTCACAACGTAACTTGGTGATTATAAAGGAGTACTACAGGTGTCTCCAAAGGTACATGTTGAGTTGGCGTATTTCGAGATTAGGTTTTGTCACTCCGATTGTCGGAGAGGTATCTCTGGGCCCTCTCGGTAATGCACATCACTATAAGCCTTGCAAGCAATGTGACCAATGAGTTTGGTTACGGGATGATTCATTACCTAACAAGTAAAGAGACTTGTCGGTAACGAGATTGAACTAGGTATTGGATACCGACGATCAAATCTCGGGCAAGTAACATACCGATGACAAAGGGAACAACGTATGTTGTTATGCGGTTTGACCGATAAAGATCTTCGTAGAATATGTAGGAACCAATATGGGCATCCAGGTTCCGCTATTGGTTATTGACCGAGAATAGTTCTAGTCATGTCTACATAGTTCTCGAACCCGTAGGGTCCGCACGCTTAAAGTTACGATGACAGTTTTATTATGAGTTTATAAGTTTTGATGTACCGAAGGAGTTCGGAGTCCCGGATGAAATCGGGGACATAACGAGGAGTCTCGAAATGGTCGAGACATAAAGATCGATATATTGGACGACTATATTCGGAGTTCGGAAAGGTTCCGAGTGATTCGGGTATTTTTCGGAGTACCGGAGAGTTAGGGGAATTCGCCGGGGAGAAGTATTGGGCCATACGGGAAAGAGAGAGGGGCTGCCTAGGCCAGGCCGCGTGCCCCCCAAGGCCTAGTCCGAATTGGACTAGGGGGAGGGGCCGCAGCCCCTCCTTTCTTCCCTTCTCTCTTCCCCTTCCTTCTCTCCTACTCCTACTAGGAAAGGAGGAGTCCTACTCCCGGTGGGAGTAGGACGCCCCCCTTGGGCGCGCCTCCTCCTCCTTGGCCGGCCCTCCTCCCCTTGCTCCTTTATATACGGGGTCTGGGGGCACCCCATAGACACACAAGTTGATCTACGGATCGTTCCTTAGCCGTGTGCGGTGCCCCCCTCCACCATATTCCACCTCGGTCATATCGTCGCGGAGTTTAGGCGAAGCCCTGCGCCGGTAGAGCATCATCATCGTCACCACGCCGTCGTGCTGACGGAACTCATCCCCGAAGCTTTGCTGGATCGGAGCCCGGGGATCGTCATCGAGCTGAACGTGTGCTGAACTCGGAGGTGCCGTACGTTCGGTACTTGGATCGGTCGGATCGTGAAGACGTACGACTACATCAACCGCGTTGTCATAACGCTTCCGCTTACGGTCTACGAGGGCACGTGGACAATACTCTCCCCTCTCTTTGCTATGCCATCACCATGATCTTGCGTGTGCGTAGGAGAAATTTTTGAAATTACTACGTTCCCCAACAGTCATGCACCTGGCGTGATGGCTCGCCAGCGGGCCGAGCTTTTCACGGTCGGTCTGCCTGATCATATCCGCGTGGACGTGGAGCTGCGGGGACCTCAGGACCTCCAATCGGCCATGTATTACGCCCGCGCCTTCGACGCCATTCCATGGGACTTCGACGCCATGATGATGACCTTCTGGCACCTGGGTCACCGTGTCCGATGGGAGGGCGTGGGTTGTGCCTCACCGGCGATGTTGCAGCTGCAGCTGGCAGCGACTGCTGCAGGGCCCGAGCACCCTCCATTGTATCATCTTTTGCATCAGCACCGCGACCTCTTCAACGAGCCTCAGGGTCTTCCGCCAGCCCGGGTGTACAACCACCGCATTCATCTCCTACTGGGCAAGGCGCCGGTTGTGGTGCGTCCCTGATGACCCACAAGTATATGCGATCAATTTTAGCCTATTCGATAAGTAAGAGTGTCGAACCCAACGAGGAGCAGAAGGAAATGAAAAGTCGTTTCAACAAGGTATTGTAAGTAATAGAATAGTTTGATAGCAAGATAATTTGTAACGAGCAAGTAACGATAGTAGTAACAAAAGTGCAGCAAGGTAGCCCAATCCTTTTGAGGCAAAGGACAGGCCAAAACGGTCTTTTATAATAGGCAAAGCATTCTTGAGGGTACACGGGAATTTCATCCAGTCACTTTCATCATGTTGATTTGATTCGTGTTCGCTACTTTGATAATTTGGTATGTGGGTGGACCGGTGCTTAGGTGTCGTTCTTACTGAAGGAAATATGCCCTAGAGGCAATAATAAAGTTATTATTTATTTCCTTATTTCATGATAAAGGTTTATTATTCATGCTAGAATTGTATTAACCGGAAACTTAGTACATGTGTGAATACATAGACAAAACATATTGTCCCTAGTATGCCTCTACTTGACTAGCTCATTAATCAAAGATGGTTATGTTTCCTAATCATAGACATGTGTTGTCATTTGATGAACGGGATCACATCATTAGGAGAATGATGTGATGGACATGACCCATTTGTTAGCTTAGCATTATGATTGTTACAGTTTCATTGCTACTGCTTTCTTCATGACTTATACATGTTCCATAGACTATGAGATTATGCAACTCCCGAATGCCGGAGGAACACTTTGTGTGCTATCAAACATCACAACGTAAATGGGTGATTATAAAGATGCTCTACAGGTGTCTCCGAAGGTGTTTGTTGGGTTGGCATAGATTGATATTAGGATTTGTCACTCCATGTTTCGGAGAGGTATCTCTGGGCCCTCTCGGTAATGCTCATCGCTATAAGTCTTGCAAGCATTGTGACTAATGAGTTAGTTGCGGGACGAAGTATTACAGAACAAGTAAAGAGACTTGCCGGTAACGAGATTTAACTAGGTATGATGATACCGACGATCGAATCTCGGGCAAGTAACATACTGATGACAAAGGGAACAACGTATGTTGTTATGCGGTTTGACCGATAAAGATCTTCGTGGAATATCTGGGAGCCAATATGAGCATCCAGGTTCCTCTATTGGTTATTGACCGGAGATGTGTCTCGGTCATGTCTACATAGTTCTCGAACCCATAGGGTCCGCACGCCTAACGTTCGAGGATGATATGTATTATGAGTTATGTGTTTTGATTACCGAAGTTTGTTCAGAGTCTTGGATGAGATCACGGATGTGACGAGGAGTCTCAAAATGGTCGAATATAAAGGTTGATATATTGAACCATGTTATTTGGACACCGGAAGAGTTTCGAAAAAATTCGGATAACACCGGAGTGCCGGAGGGGTTATCGGAACCCCCCGGGGGAACCACCATAGGCCTTAGTGGAGAGAGAGGAGGGCGGCCAGGGCAGGCCGCCCCCCTTGGAGTCTGAATAGGACAAGGGAAGGGGGGCGACGCCCCCCCTTTCCTACTCCCTCTCCCTCTCCTTCCTTCCCCATCTCTCCCTTGTGGTGGAATCCTACTAGGACTACTAGTCCTAGTAGGACTCATCTCTTGGGGTGCGCCCTATGGGCCGGCCGGCCTCCCCCCTTGCTCCTTTATATACGGGGGCGGGGGGCACCCTAGAACACAAATGTTTCTCTTAACCGTGTGTGGTTCCCCCCTCCACAGTTACACACCTTGATCATACCATCGTATTGCTTAGGTGAAGCCCTGCGCCGGTAACATCATCATCACCATCACCACGCCATCGTGCTAACGGAACTCACCCTCGTCCTCAACTGGATCAAGAGCACGAGGGACGTCATCGAGCTGAACGTGTGCTGAACGCGGAGGTGCCATACGTTCGGTACTTGATCGGTTGGATCAAAATGCTTCCGCTTTCGGTCTACCAGGGTATATGGACACACTCTCCCCTCCGTTGCTATGCATCACCTAGATAGATCTTGCGTGATCGTAGGAAAATTTTGAAATTACCGCGTTCCCCAGCACTTGAACAAACCTCCTACTTATGATTAACCCCCTCGCAAGCATCTGCAACTACGAGAAAAGTATTAAGAATAAATTCTAACCATAGCATTAAACTTTTGGATCCAATCGGTCCCTTAAGGAATAGCGCATAAACTAGGGTTTAAACTTCTGTCACTCTCGCAACCCATCATCTAATAACTACTCCACAATGCATTGCCTTAGGCATGTAGTCGACGTTCACATGACACCACTAAGAGAATCACAACATACATACTATCAAAACACAAAACTCATAACACATATCAAGTTCACATGATTACTAGCAACATGATTTCTCCCGTGACCTCAAGAACAAAAGTAACTACTCACAAATGATAATCATGCTCAAGATCAGAGGGGTATTAAATATCATATTGGATCTAAACATATAATTTTCCACCAAATAAACCATATAGTAATGAACTACAATATGTAATCAACACTACTAGCTAGTCACCCACAAGCACCAATCTATAGTTCCGGTACAAAGATTGAACACAAGAGATGAACTAGGGTTTGAGAGGAGATGGTGATATTGAAGATGTTGATGGAGATTGCCCTGCCCAAGATGGGAGAGTTGTTGGTGACGATGATGACGATGATTTCCCCCTCCGGAAGGGAAGTTCCCCCGGCGGAATCGCTCCGTCGGAGGGCAAAAGTGCTCATTCCCAAGTTCCGCCTCAAGATGGCGGCACTCCGTCCCGTAAGTCCTCTCCTTATTTTTTCTATGTCAAAGTGACTTATATACCAGAATATGGGCACCGGAGGTGGGCTGGGCTGAGCACAACCCACTCGGGCACGCTCGGGGGGCTAGGCGCGCCCTGGTGTCTTGTGCTCACCAGATGGACCCCTCCGGTGTTTATTTGCTCCAATATTTCTTATATATTCCATAAAGAAGCATCCTGAAGTTTTAGCTCATTTGGAGTTGTGCAGAATAGGTAGCCTGACGTAGCTTTTTTAGGTCCAGATTTGCAGCTACCGGAATTCTCCTTCTTTGTGTATACCTTGCATATTATGAGACAAAAGTATTAGAATTACTCCAAAAAGCATTATTATGCATAAAAATAATATAAATAACAGTAGGTAAATATGATGCAAAAAGGACGTATCAACTCCCCCAAGCTTAGACCTCGCTTGTCCTCAAGCAAAAACCGAAATCGAAAAACATGTCCACATGCTCAGAGAGAGAGAGAGTGTGTGTCGATAAAAAAAATACGGACATAGAAGCATCATGTGACTTATTATAACAACAACAAACGTTAACATAAAACTTTTATCATAGGACTTTTTATCATACAATTCTAATGAAAAGTAACAATTCATCACACAACCGAAGTATAAAGCATAAACTCTGTTGGAAACCAATAAACTATGTTCTCAGTCAACTTTGCAACTGCAATTCATCATCTTTTCAGGAAGGGTCACGTATCGGAGCCTTTAGGCAAGTCCACACTCAACCATCATATAGTTAGTGGTTAAGACACTTTGTAATAGGGAACCCATGCTGACAGAAACCTCAGTGGTTTCAAGATAAAGTAGCTTGAATTATTTACACGATTTCTCACAATTGATACTCTCAGTATGTCTACTCAATCCGAGGATCAAGACAAGCAAAGAGATGAGGACGAGCGAGAGAAGGTGAAGAGAAAGTGAAACTGTGGTCCATGGTCTTCAAAAATCGCTAGTAGGATGACGAAACTCTGTCCTATCGTGTTGGTCACTGATCCAGAGTTAGTAGTGAGAGCAACAGAAACATCATTTGTTTTATTACTTTATATAGTAGGCAGATCAATAGAAACATCACAAGATTTTCTTTCCATTTTCTTAATATGTCAATTTACTATTCAGCTCAGAGAATCGAACTGCAAATTCTCATTAGCAAAGTAATCACAAGAATGGCAAAAACACACACACAACTGACAGCTGAATAATATGCCACACGAACTGCTCCAGTAGTTATCACCCAATCGTGTTATACTTTACAAGAGATGAAAAAAGGATGAGAAATAGTAGTACACAGGATCATAGGAATCTTTATGTGCTGCCACCATAAACACACAAGAAATGAAGCAAACGGCTCACCAGCATCACACGACTGCAAATGCACTTATTCAACTCCTTCCATGTCTCAAAATGCGACTTGTTTTTAAGGGGAATAAACAACAGAACTCACCAACACAGGGATTCATCTCCTTTACCCACTCTTGCATGTCTGAATCCCATTGGGCTACATCTTCAATGGCAAGGGGACGCCCCTCCTGCAAAATAACTTGCTTTGCTACATGATTTGTTCGAGGGCATGCTTGCTTGTTCTGCACTAAGTAAACACGTTTCTGCACGACCTTCTCTTCATGCGGCTTCAAATTCATTTTTCGAAGCATTCAGGGCTTGGAGCAGCTTTTTTTCATCAGAACTTGTGCAACAGGAAAACTAAAGAACCTCACACCGAGGATTCCATTGAAGAGGGTAGTTACCAGTTATATAGTGCATATGTGTATGTGCATGATTAATCAATCCTTGAAGGAATTCACAAATTCAGCCCTAGAAAGACAACCATAGCAAAATAAGTCTCTTAGCGCATCAAACGTGTAGAATTCAAGGTGAAGTAATTAATTCCACAAACATACATCGTATCTGTATCTCTGTTCATTACTCAAGTGAAGTTGCCCCGACATCCAGGAATAGCATATTTCCAAGATTTTGGTTCCCATAGTCTTCGCCCTATATATGAAAAACCATTTCAGGAAATGTTTATGAAAAGTAACAACATCCAAGTCAAAATTACAAAACTGTACAAATAAATGACACTGGAATATACATATTGGGATAAACTGCGTACACGCTACACAGGAGAACAAACTTCCATGGTGTATTAACTTTAGTACCAAATTACGGAAATTAAATAAAATGTGAACTCCTTTAGCATATGTGATGCGTATAACTACATGCATGTTTGTTGTGCAGAAATACAATAACCTACAGAAACGGGACATACAATATAACCAGAGTAAATGATGATTTAGCTAGGCATATAGCCAGTGTAAATCCTTTTTGAAAAAAATATAGCCAGTGTAAATATTAATGATGATTTAGGCATATAGCCAGTGTAAGTGATGATTTAGGCATATAGACAATGTAAATCATGATTTAGGCGGGCCTGATCCAAAAGTTTACTGGGTCAAAGTTAAAGGTCATGATCGTACTACTGAAAGCAGACTCCTTACTAAGACGTGAGAACACTTTATTCACATGCTTCTTGACATTGAAAAAAAAAACGAACCAGGGGAGTTGAATAAAACTGCAGGCCGCCAGGAGAGTTGAATGAACCTTCAAACTGAGGCCG
>NC_057795.1:33638291-33639671 GCF_018294505.1 Triticum aestivum | reverse complement strand
ACTAAATGGAGTAAAAGGACATTGAAATGTACCCACATAATCCAGTCATAAACCAGCATGGGATAGATCCTTAATTTCAAGGCTACTGAGCCTTTTTGGGAGGTGTCCCAACAGTGACTTCATATTTATAGCTCGGCAGAATCTAACTGTGAGCCGCCAAAGGGCTGAGTAATTCCCAAGACTACCTAGTACAGATTATTGCATCCTGAAAGAAATAGAGTCTAGTAACAGTAGGCCGCCCAGACAATCCTATGACATCAGACCATCGCAATCCTAGATTTCAAGAATTAGGAGTGAATCCAACTGTGCTGACAACGAAGCTTCTCACAACTGCTTATATATATATAAACACTCGAGGCATGACAAAGGATTAAATCTGGGTGAAGGTGATGGCTCTGGCATACTTGTGGATGCAAGGTCACTAGCTCACTGCAGTGTTCCAACAATGTTGCAGTATTGAAGTCGGGTCCCGATTAATGTTTTAAATAACGGGTTATGGAAATTAGCGGCGGGCCTCCAAATCAGCTATAGCGGAGCTATAGCGGGCTATATCGGGCTATTTGTGAAGGCAACCATTTAGCGGCACCGTGCTGAAAAGGCTATAGAGGGATATAGCGAAGCTATAGCCAGCTATTTAAAACTATGATCCCGATGCACGTTGTATGCCTCGCAAATGCCCACAAGAACAACGGGAAGAGACTATGCGTTGGATGGAAACTAGAAATCAGCAAACTACCAATGAACAGGAAGAGAGACTAAGTAGAAAATTGATCCAAATGTTCGTAGAAACAGAGAACTGACTCGTGCCGGAGCATGGCAACCTGGCTGCCATCTTCCTGTACCTCTTCCTCGTCCGGCGCACCCTCGCAGCCACATGAGCTGACCGCCTGCGATGGCCGGGCACGCGCTACTCCGCGCCATGGCAGTTCAAGGGGAGCGCATCGATGTATTGCGTCGGTGGCCAAGCAGAACGCATGCCAGCAGCAGCAGCAGCATGGGGCCGGATCTCGTCAGACCCGGTGCCAGGCGTGGGCGGTGAGGAAGTCCTGGACTAAGGGGTCCTCGGGCATCTGGTCTATTCGATATGGGCCGGACTAATGGGCTGTCAAGATACAAGGAAGAAGATCATCTCCTGTGTCCGGTTGGGACTCCCGTGTACGTGAACGCAAGTTTAGGTGTCCGGATGTACTATTTCCTTTCTATTGAACCGACTTTGTACAACACTAGGCCCCTCCGGTATCTATATAAACCGGAGGGTTTAGACCGGAGGCAGGATCATGACATTGACATGCTAGCCAAGTTAGGGTTTAGCCACTATGATCTCGAGGTAAGTAAACTCTTGTAACCCCTATACCATCGAATATAATCAAGCAGGAGTAG